>NC_057718.1:80201222-80328706 GCF_004010195.1 Chiloscyllium plagiosum
CTGTTCGCCGAGCTGGAAAGTTTTGTTGCAAACGTATCGTCCCTTGTCTCGGTGACATTCTCAGTGCTTGGGAGCCTCCTGTGATGCGCTTCTGTGGTGTTTCCTCCGGCATTTATAGAGTGCCATCCACAATCTCCATCAACAAACACATCGACCTGGGCCCAATATACCGGCCACTACAGCGGACAGCTGAAACTGACAACCGGAAGCGGCAGGGACAGGCCACTATAAATGCCGGAGGAAACATCACAGAAGCGCTTCACAGGAGGCTCCCAAGCACTGAAGATGTCACCTAGACAGGGGACGAAACGTTTGCAACAAAAACTTCCAGCTCGGCGAACAGAACCACAGCTAACTTGAATGTTAGGTGTCACTTAGGAACGTAGGAACAGGAACAGGTCAGTCAGCTGTCAAGGGCTGATGAAGGACTTTTGCCCAAAATGTCGATTTTCCTGCTCCTCGGATGCTTCCTGACCTGCTGTGCTTTTCCAGCACCACTCTAATCTAGACTCCAGTCAGCTGTCAAGCCCACCCCACCATTCAACATAATCATAGTTGACTGAACACTTTAATGTCTTTGACCTACCTCATCCCCATAACCTTGTACTGCCATTAATAATCAGGAATCCATTAATCTGTACTTTAAACATACTGAAAGACTGAGCTTCCATAGCCCTTTGGTTAGACCATTCCAAAGGTTCAAAACACAGAATTTTTTTAAAAATCACCTCATTTTAGACCTAAGAGATATGACCTTTTTTAAATTGTGTTCATGGTTTTAGACTCTCCAACCAGGTGAAATACCTTATCTGCAAAAGTAATTTGTAAGTTTCAGTGAGATTACCTCTCATTCATCGAAACTCTGGAGAATACAGGCCCTGGTTGTCCAATCTCTCTTATTAGGACAGTGTTGAATCCAGAGAACATGTCTAGTGAACCTTCAGTGCACTTCATCTATGGCAATGATAAGTTTCCTTAGATAAAGACATTAAAACTGCACACTGTACTCCAGCTATGGTCCAGCTAAGCTTCAATACAACTGAAGCAAGATTTCACTACTCCTGTGCTCAAAGTCCTCTTGCAAAAGAGATGAACATTCCATTAGCTTTCCTCATAGCTTCCTGCACCTGGACGATAGCCTTCAGTAACTTATTGACAAGAGTACCTGGGTCCTTTTGTACATCTACGTTTTCCTACCTCTTAATGTTTAAGAAATAGTTTGCAGCTCTTTTCCTCCTACCAAAGTAGATAACCTTAAATTTTTCTATATTACATTCCATCTGCTATGTTCTTGCCCATACACTGAGCCTGTCTAAATCCCCCGAAGCCAGTTTACATCTTCCTCACAATGTATGCTTCCACTCAGCTGTGCATCATTCTTTGTATCAGTTGACAACACAAGCCTGGATATTGATCAGATCTTGCTGCATGCGGTCATAGACTGCTTCAATATCTGAGGAGTCAAAAATAGTCCTGAACATTTTTGTGCAATCATCAGCAAACATTCTAATTTCTGAACAAAAGAACTGTGGATGCTGGAAGTCAGAAACAAAAACAAAAATTGCTGGAAAAAATCAGCAGGTCTGGCAGCATCTTTTTGTTTTTTATCCCTGTTTCTGATCTGATAGAGTCATAGACACATATAGCATGGAAACAGACCCTTCGGTCCAACTCATCAATGCTGACCAGATATCCTAAATTAATCTAGTTCAATTTGCCAGCACTTGGCCTATATCCCTCTAAATCCTTCCTATTCATATACCCATCCAGATGTCTTTTAAATGCTTTAATTGTACCAGCCTCCATCACCTCCTCTGGCAGCTCATTCTACACACGCTCCACCTTCTGTGTGAAAACATTACCCCTTAGGGCCCTTTCATATCTTTTCCCTCTCACCCTAAACCTATACCCTCTAGTTATGGACTCCCCCACCCCAGGGAAAAGACCTTGTCTATTTAACTTATTCATGCTTCTCGTGATTTTTTAAACCTCTATAATGTCACCCCTCAGCCTCCGACGGTCCAGGGAAAACAACCCCAACTTATTCAGCCTCTCCCAATAGCTCAAATCCTCCAAACCCAGCAACATCCTTGTAAATCTTTTCTGTACCCTTCATGTTTCACAACATCCTTCCAAAAGGATGGAGACCAGAATTGCATGCAATATTCCAAAAGTGGCCTAATCAATACCCTGTACACCCTAAACACAACTTGACCTCCTAACTTCTATATTCAATGCTCTGACCAATAAAGGAAAGCATACCAAACGCTTTCTTCGCTATCCTATCTACCTGCAACTCCACTTTCAAGGAACTATGAACCTGCACTCCAAGGTCTCTTTGTTCAGCAACACCTCCTAGGACCTTACTATTAAGTGCAAACTTACTAACTATACCTCTTATGTTCACATTCAAATCATTTATATAAATGACGAAAAGCAATGGACCCTGCACCAATCCTTGAGGCACACCTCTGGTCACAGGCCTCCAGTCTGAAGAGCAACCCTCCACCACCTACCTCTGTCTTCGACCTTATGATGGAAGGAAAGTCATTGTTGAAGCAACTGAAGACATTTGGGCTGATCATACTGCCCTGAGTAACTCCAGCAGTAGAGTCCTGGAGTTCAGATAACAAACCTCCAATAATCATAACCATCTTCCTTGGTATAACTCCAACAAATGGAAAAAAATTCTCCCGATTCTCATTGATTCTAATTTTAATAGGGTTCCTTGATGCCACATTCAATGAAATGTTGTTTTGATGTCAAGGGCAGTCACTCTCAGTTCACTGCCCGTTACATGACATCAAATCATGGCAAATGATGTTCCTTTGATAGCTGCTTGCCTCATAATACACAATGTTCTGCCATTCCTCATTGTTATAATGGACTTAAGTGTTATGAAGTTTTTGCTGACACCACTAATCCACAGATAATTGCTGACTGCATATGCTCAGTCCTGACACTTACTTTTACATTTTTATACTTTCATTAAATTCTTTTAATTTTTAAGTGTTTATTGGCATTTTGTCACTCTTTTGTTAAAATATGCTTAGGTGTCAGCGAATGTAACCTACTTTTTAGCCCCTAATTGGGACAGTTGCTGGAATTGCAAACAGCATGCTGCTCCCCAACTCGATTTTGCTCCTCGGCCATTTCCCTGTCGGTGAGATGGGTGGACCTCAAGTTGAACAAAAGTATTCTTTATCAACTTGTTTGGATGTGTTATGACACACCTCCAGACCAGATAGACTTGAATCTGGACCTTTGCCCAGATTTAGGGACACTACTACTGCACTATAAGAAGCTAAACAATTATGTGAAGTAGGTGCTTATTAGGCCTATTGCCAGAGACCAACTGGAACTTTGCATGGCAAAATATTTCAGTCATCCTCCAGGAATTTTCCAATTGGCCACCAGGTTTCCACAGGCATAAGAGGACACTACAGCAGCCTAGCCAGACTAAGGGCCCAGTGCTCCAGGCAGACTTAGAAACCCTGCCCACCCGCACGGTTTTAGCATCAACTGTAGACCACTCTGTGATGGACTCCCTCTTCACAATAGTAGCCCCGTTTAAAAACATTTCATTTTATTTAATTTTAAAATGTTAGAAAGAGGTACCTCCATTTTGGAATTCTCTTCCTCTCTTATTTACCTGTGAGGGCATATTACTGTTCAGTACCAAAGAGGTGTAGGAACCAAATGTCTCTTATGTCAAGGGAATTTCTCTTCATATGTTTGTTTGTCAATATGATTCTTTGTCCTTTTGTCATTTCAAGGACAGTCTATGGAAGAGTGTCTTCTGTTTTTAGGGAGTTTGTGCATTGCATCAATGGCCATCAGGTGAGTTATGATCATCTCTTCAAACTTTCCTCCCTGTTTATATGGTCACCAGCAACTAATCCACATCCACACTGTTGTTATGTAACAAGCAACCCCCAATCCCATGGCTAATGGTATTATTTTAATTAACAAGAGTTGTAACCCTGGAGGGTTTCCTATTTTGTCTCTAGCTGGCTTGTCACCATTAATTGGAAAGCTAGATCACCTTCTGGCCACTAATTGGCCAGTTTGAGGAAAATGACAAATGAGTGATAGTTCTCCACATAATGCAGACCTCGGACTTTCATTTAAGTCAGATGGCAGAGCCTTGAAGTGCACAGAAAATCCTACCAGCATCGCAGCTACAATCTTTTTTGGATGTTTTCCAGTGCCTCAATATTCTTTTTGGAATACTGAGACCAGGTTAGGCATAGTACCCTGTGGGTGGGCTAACCATCGTCTGACAAATGAAATAGAACAAAAAAAAATCATGGATTCTGGAAATTTGAGAACATCAAAAACAAAAATTGCTGGAGAAACACAGCAGGTGTGGCAGCACCTACGGAGAGAAAACAGAATCAATGTTTCAAGTTCAGTGACTCCACAGACCTCTGAAGATGCGTCACTGGAATTGAAACATTAACTTTGTTTTCTCTCCACATATGCTGCCAGGCCTGATGTGTTTCTCCAGAAATTTCTGTTTTTGTCTGTTTCATCAACAGAAAAAGATACTCCTATTCACTGGGCTAATTCTTATGAGAAATTGGCAAAGTGTCATTTTTTTGCCATGTTACATGAAAATCTTCTTTCTACAAGTTTTCTCACCTTACCTTCCCAAACACACCACAGTGATCACGTACTCTATCCCTTTGGCACTCTGCTCATCATAATCTTCCACACATCTTGGGTCACAACTGGGAGTTAAATATTCAAGGGTATCAGACTATTCAGTAGGACAGACAGGAAGATAAGGGAGGTGTAGCTCTGATATTCAAGGATGACATCAGGGAGGTGCTGGGAGATGATATCGGCTCTATGGAGAATAAGGTTGAATCCATTTGGGTAGAAATTAGAATTTCTAAGAAGAAAATGTCATTGATAGGCGTAGACAGTAGGCCACCAAATAATAACATTGGGGCGGGCAATAAACAAAGAAATAATTAATGCCTGTAAATATGGTATGGCAATTATCATGGGGGATTTTAATCTACACATCGATTGGTCAAACCAGCTCGGTCAGGGTAGCCTTGAGGAGGAGTTCCAGTAGCTCCATTTTTCCAGAAGAGTAGCAGTAGGAGGAGCGATAGCGAGGACCAGGGGCCTGCCAGGAAGGTTAATTTAAAATTATATAAACTTACCTTATGAATGGACAGAGTGCACGCTGAGCAAGAGCGGAGATAGGACTTCTGAGTAAGTGATGTAATATATTTGGTTGGTTGCGTTATATGAAACACTACTTAGGTACTGTCTCCCACCCATCCTCTTCCTCTAACCAGAAAAAAAAAGGTTTTGTGTGCCAGATTAGTAAGGTAACTAGTTTTTTTTTATTCTTTGTTTTTCTACAGTCTCTTTGGGAATTTAGGACACTGGGAATGATGGTTAGGGCAGTTGAATGTTTCTCCTGCAAAGATGGGAGGTAATGGTCACCACTAGTGTCCCTGCTGACTTCATTTGCGGGAAGTGCATCCAACTCTAGCTCCTTGAAAACCACGTTATGGAAGTGGAGCTGGATGAACTGCGGATCATTTGGGAGGCAGAGAGGGTTATTGAGAGGGGTTACAAGGAGGTAGTCACACCTCACATGCAAGAAAGGGGCAGATGGGTTACAGTGAGGAGACAGAAAGGGAACCAGCAGGCAATGCTAAGCAATGGCAATACCCCTGCAGCCATCCCTGCAGTTTCCTTCCCCATCCTATGCATCCTAAAGTATACCGTTTTGGATACTGTTGGGGGGCTATGACTTAATTGAAACTTTATTGCTGGAACAGCACAGCAGGTCAGGCAGCATCCAGGGAACAGGAGATTCGACGTTTCGGGCACAGGCCCTTCTTCAGGAATGAGCAGAGAGTGTTCAGCAGGAGAAGATAAAAGGTAGGGAGGAGGGACTTGGAGGAGGGGAGTTGGAAATGTGATAGGTGGAAAGAGGTCAAGGTGAGGGTGATAGGTCGAAGTAGGGTGGAGGCGGAGAGGTCAAGAAGAAGACTGCAGGCCAGGAAGGCGGTGCCGGGCGGGAGGGACTCGGCTGAGACAAGGTGGGGGGAGGGGGGATGAAGAAACTGGTGAAGTCCAAGTTCATCCCCTGCGGTTGGAGGGCTCCCAGTCGGAAGATAAGACGCTCCTCCTCCAACCGTCGCGTTGTTGTGGTTTGGCGGTGGATGAGTCCAATGACCTGCATATCCTCGGTGGAGTGGGAGGGGGAGTTGAAATGCTGTGCCACAGGTTGGTTGGGTTGGTTCGTCCGGGTGGCCCAGAGGTGCTCTCTGAATCGCTCCGCAAGTAGGCGGCCTGTCTCCCCAATATAGAGGAGGCCACACCGACTGCAGCGGATGCAGTAGATGATGTGGGTGGAGGTGCAGGTGAATCTGTGGCGGATATGGAAGTTTCCTTTGGGGCCTTGGAGAGAAGTGAGGGGGGAGGTGTGGGCGCAAGTGTTGCACCTATGACTTACCAGAGGTAAACCAAGGAGTCCAGGTCTCTGGCACAGTGTCCGTCCCTGTTGCTCAGAAGGCAAGTGGAGAGATGAGCAGAGCATTAGTCATTGGGGACTCCATAATTAGGGAGATTGATAGGAGGTTCCGTGGGAACAAGAGAGTGTTGCTTCCCAGGTGCCAGGGTTTATGTTGTCTGGGATCATGTTTTTGGGATCCTTGAGGGGGAGGGTGAGTAGTGCCAAGTGGTCTTCAAAAGTACTAATGAAATAGGTAGAAAAAAGGATGGGGATTTAAGACAGAAATTCAGGGAGCTCGGGTGGAAGCTTAGTGCTAGAACAAACAGAGTTGTTATCTCTGGTCTACTGAGGTAATATAGGCTGAGGTTAGAAACAGGAATGGAGAGGTCACCCTGTTGGGAGTTTTCTATAGACCTCCGAATAGTTCCAGACATGTCAAGGAAAGGATAGTAAAGATAATTCTGGATAACAGCAAGAGTAACAGGGTATTTGTTATGGGGAGTTTAATTTTCCAAATTTTGACTGGAAAAACTATAGTTTTTGAGTACTTTAGACGGGTCGGTTTTTGTCCAATGTGTACAGAATAATTTCCTGACACAGTGTGTAGACAAACCAACAAGGAACGAGGCCACATTGGATTTGGTACTGGGTAATGAACCTGGCCAGGAGTTAGATTTGAAGGTAGGTGAGCACTTTGGTGATAGTGACCACAATTTAGTTATGTTTATGTTAGTGAAGAAGGGCCTGTGCCCGAAACGTCGAATCTCCTGTTCCCTGGATGCTGCCTGACCTGCTGTGCTGTTCCAGCAATAAAGTTTCAACTTTGATCTCCAGCATCTGCAGACCTCACTTTCTCCCCTTATGTTAGTGATGGAAAGGGATCGTTATATACTGCAAGGCAAGAGTTATAGCTGGCGGAAAGGCTATTATGACGGGTTTAGGCAAGATTTAGGATGCATAGGATGGGGAAGGAAACTGCAGGGATGGGCACAATTGAAATGTGGAGCTTATTCAAGGAACAGCTACTGCGTGTCCTTGATTAATATGTTCCTGTCAGGCAGGGAGGAAGTGGTTGAGCAAGGGAACGGTGAAACCAAAGAGAGAGCTAAGAAGAGCTAGGACGGACATGAGAAGTCGTTGGCAGGTAGGATCAAGGAACACCCTAAAGCTTTCTATAGGTATATCAGGAATAAAAGAATGACTAGAGTAAGATTAAGGCCAATCAAGGAGAGTAGTGGGAAGTTGTGTGTGGACTCTGAGGATATGGGGATGCGCTAAATTAATATTGTTCATCAGTATTCGCATTGGAAAAAGACAATGTTGTTTAGGAGAATACTGAGATACAGGCTACTAGACTAGATGTGATTGAGGTGCACAAGGAGGAGGTGTTAACAATTCTGGAGAGTGTGAAAATAGATTTAAGTAATCCTGGGCCGAATGGGATTTATTTTAGGATTCACTGGGAAGGCAGGGAGGAGATTGCAGAGCCTTTGCCTTTGATCCTTATGTCATCATTGTCTACAGGAATAATGCCAAAAGACTGGAGGATAACAAATGTTGTCCCCTTGTTCAAGAAGGGGAGTAGAGACAATCCTGGTAATTATAGACCAGTGAGCCTTACTTCGGTTGTGGGTAAAGTATTGAAAAAGGTTATAAGAGATAGGATATATAATCATCTAGAAAGGAATAAGTTGATTAGGGATAGTCAACACGGTTTTGTGAAAGGTAGGTTGTGCCTCACAAACCTTATTGAGTTCTTTGAGATGGTGACCAAACAGGTGGATGAAGGTAAAGCAGTTGATGTCATGTATATGGATTTCAGTAAGGCTTTTGATAAGGTTCCCTACGGGCTATTACATAAAATACTGAGGCATGGGATTGAGGGTGATTTAGCGGTTTGGATAAGAAATTGGCTGGCTGAAAGAAGACAGAGGGTGGTGGCTGATGGGAAATGTTCATCCTGGAGTTTAGTTACTAATGGTGTACCGCAAGGATCTGTTTTGGGGCAACTGCTGTTTGTCATTTTTATAAATGACCTAGATGAGGGCGTAGAAGAATGTGTTAGTAAATTTGCAGATGACACTAAGGTTGGTGGGGTTGTGGATAGTGCTGAAGGATGCTGCAGAGTTGGGCTGAGAGGTGGAAAATGGAGTTTAATCTGGAAGAGTGTGAGGTGATTCACTTTGGAAGGAGCAACAAAAATAAAGAGGACTGAGCTAATGGTAAGATTCTTGGTAGTGTCGATCGTGGTGTCCATGTACAAAGATCCCTGAAAGTTGCCACCCAGGTTGATAGGGTTGTTAAGAAGGCATATGGTGGTTAGCTTTTATTGGTAGGGGGATTGACTTTCAGAGTCACGAGGTCATGGTGCAGCTGTACAAAACTCTGGTACGGCTGCACTTGGAGTATTTCGTGCAGTTCTGGTCACTGCATTATAGGAAGGATGTGGAAGCTTTGGATAGGATGCAGAGGAGATTTACTAGGATGTTGCCTGGTATGAAAGGAAGGTCTTATGAGGAAAGGCTCAGGGACTTGAGGCCATTTTCATTAGAGAGAAGGAGGTTGAGAGGTGACTTAATTGAGACATATAAGATAATCAGAGGGTTAGAATGGGTGGACAGTGAGAGCTTTTTTCCTTGGATGATGATGACTAGCCCGAGGGGACATAGCTTTAAATTGAGGGGTGATAGATATTGGACACATATCAGCGGTAGTTTCTGTACTCAGAGAGCAGTAGGGGCGTGGAAAACATTGCCTGCAACAGTAGTAGACTCACCAATTTTAAGGGCATTTAAGTGGTCATTGGATAAACACATGGATGAAAATGGAATGGCATAGGACAGGTGGGCTTCAGATTGGTTCCACAGGTCAACACAACAACGAGGACCAAAGGGCCTGTACTGTGCTATAATGTTCTATGTTCTGTATTCGTTTAGTGTATCCTCGATAGATTTCTTGAACAGTATATAATGGAACCAATGAGGGAGCAAGCTATCCTAGATGTGTAATGAGACAGGAATAATTAATGACCTCATAGTTAGGGATCCTGTTGGAAGGAATGATCACAGTCTGGTTGAATTTAGAATACAGATGGAGAGTGTGAAGATAAAATCCAATACCAGGATCCTGTGCTTAAACAAGGAAGACTACTATAGGATGAGGGAGGACTTGGCTAAAGTAGACTGGAAACAAGATTTTATGGTGGAACAGTTGACGAGCAGTGGAGGACTTTCAAAGCAATTTTTCAGAGTTCTCAGCAACAATATGTTCCAGTGAAAAGGAAGGACTGTAAGTAAAGGGGTAATCTGCCATGGGTATCTAAGGAAATAAGGGAGGCTATCACATTAAAAGAGAAGGCATACAAAGTAGCTAAGATCAGTGGGAAACTAGAAGAATAGGAAGACTTTAAAGGTCAACAGAAAGCCGCAAAAACAGCTATAAAGAAATGCAAGATAGAACATGAGAAAAAACTAGTACAGAATATAAAGACAGATCGCAAAATTTTCTATAAATATATAAAATGAAAAAGAGTGGCTAGAGTAAACATTGGTCCTTTAGAGAATGAGAAGGGGCATTTAGTTATGGGATATGATGAAATGGCTGAAGCATTGAATAGATATTTTGTGTCAGTTTTCACACTGGAGGACACTAATAACATGCCAGTAATTGACAAAGAGACATGGTAGGTGAGGACCTTGAAACAATCATTATTACAGAAGAGGTCGTATTGGGCAAGCTGATGGAGCTTGAGGGAAAGAGATTATTAGATGTTTAACAAAGCATCCACTGACACAACACACTTGTCTACAACAGTTCAAAATAAGACCATAAGACATAGGCCATTCAGCCCATCAAGTTTTCTCCACTATTCAATGGCATCATAGCTGATCTGATAACCCTCAATCCCTGCCTTTTACCTATAACCCTTGATTCTCTTACTTATTAAGATTCTGTCTGTCTCAGCCATAAATGTATGTGATGGACCAGCCTCATCAGCCCTCTGCAGAAAATAATTCCACAGATTCACGGTCTCTGAGAAAATAAATTCTTCTTCATTTCCATCTTAAATGCACAACATCTTAAGACAATAAGAGTAGAAATTAGGTTATTTGGCCCATCAGGTCTGCTTTGCCATTCGATCATGGCTGATAAGCTTTTCAACTCAATTTTCCCGCTTTTTCCCAGTAACCTTTGGCAATCAAGAACTTATCTATCTTTATCTAAAATATACTCAATTTTAAGGTTATGTTGGAATTTTGTTTTAATGAGAAATTACATTTATATAAAACGTCTTGTTTTGCATGACTTATCAATGCAACTTTCTCCATCAAAGTAAGTTTTTTTAATTCATTTGCAGAATGTGGGTATCGCTGACTGGCCATCATTTATTACCTGTCCCTAGTTGCCCTTGTGAATATGGTGGTGAGCTGCCTTCTTGAACTGCTGCAGTCCACCTGCTATGAGTTGACACAGCAACAGTGAAGGAACAGTGATAAAATATTTCCAAGTCAGGATAATGAATGACTTGGAGGGAACTTGTTGGAATGTAGCCTTGACGTCAAGGGCTGTCACTCTCACCTCACCTCGAACATTCAGCTCTTTTGTCCATGTTTGAAACAAGCCTGTAATGACGTCAGGGGCTGAAATCAGTAGCCCTTGCAACAATTTACATAACATGGCAAGGTATAGCTATTCTTGTAACTTAATCTATGTTTCTTGCATAAGGTCAAGAATACCAGGCAGTAGTCCAACGGGTTTATTCAAAAACACTAGCTTTTGGAGCACTGCTCCTTGATCAGGTGCTAGCGAAAGAGGAAGACCTTAGTTACAGAATTTATAAGGAAAAGATCAAAAGGTCATACAACTCATGTTGAACACACTTAAGATGGCTCTTAAATCTTTATTCAGTTGGAATGGACGTGCAGATTTCATTTGATTAATATACAAATCCCAGAATTTCTTGCAAACCACTGCCCTGAGATAATTTAACATGTTATCAATATAAAGGAGGTGATCCCTTCGGTCAGACAATGTATTTTAGGCGTGACGTCTTGTTTGGAGTTTGTCTGTGTTTTCACCCAGAGTCAGGCTATTTTATTTCCAAAGTAGGAGTTTATAAAATGCCACATTGTTCCAAAAGCACACAAATAGAATGTATTTGCAAATACAAATCTGTAAATGCAAAATCACTCCACAGATTTATACTTACTTGTGTGTGTGCGCGCATGTGCGAGAGGGGGAGAGTATGTGTGTTTGATGTGTGTGTGTGTGTGTGAGAGAGTATATGCGTCTGAGAGACTGTGCCTGTGAGTGTGTGTCAGAGTGAGAGTGCGTGTGTGTATGAGAGAGGGTCCGTGTGAGTGTGTTTGTGTGCAAGTTAAAGTGCAGTGGGGGCACCTGCAATGCGACATGAACCCAATATCTCCGTTGAGGCTGTCTTCATGGGTACCAAACTTGGCTATCAGCCTCTGCTCGGTGACTCTACGTTGTTGTGTATCCCGAGGTCTGCCTTGGAGAACGTTTACCCAGAGATCTGAGGCCAAATGTCCTTGACTGTTGAAGTGTTTACCCACTGGGAGGGAACATTCCTGTCTGGTGATTGTTGTGTGGTGTCTATTCATCCGTTGTCATGTCATCTGCATAGTTTCACCGACATACCATGCCTCGGGGCATCCTTGTCTGCAGCATATGAGATTTACAACGTTGGCCGAGTCACATGAGTAACTGCCCCGGCCAATGTTGTATACCTCATATGCTGCAGGCAAGGATGCCCTGAGGTATGGTATGTTGGTGAAACCAAACAGATGCTACGATAATGGATGAATGGACACCACACAACAATCACCAGACAGGAATGTTCCCTCCCAGTGGGCAAACACTTCAACGGTCAAGGACATTCGGCCTCAGATATTTGGGTAAACATTCTCCAAGGCAGACTTCGGGATACACAACAATGTAGAGTCGCCGAGCAGAGGCTGATAACCAAGTTCAGTACCCATGAGGACAGCCTCAACCGGGATCTTGGGTTTATGTCACACTACAGCTGACTCCACCACACTACATACTCTCTCACACATATGCACACTCACACAGACCCTCATACACACACACACACACACTCTCTCTCTCAAGCGCACACACACACACACACAAACATATACAGACACAAACTCACACTGTCTCAGATGCATAGACTCCCTCGCACTCTCTTTCTCAAACACACACACACACACAGACACATACACACTTCTCTCTCCCCTTCACACACACATACCTCCTTCTCTCCCCCCACACACAGACACACTCCCCCTCTCTTGGACAGACACACACACACCCACACCCACACATAAATCTGTGAGGTGAATTTGTATTTGCAGATACATTCTATTTTATTTAGAAAGCACACAATTTGTAGACAGAGTAGGGAATAGAGTAGAGTAGAATTTATTTATCATTTCTACTTTATACAACTGATACAGTAAGAAAAAATGGCGTTCCTCCAGGACCAAGGTGCTACATGGACAGCACTAAGTACTCGATCATACAAAGGGTGGCATAAAGTGCATAAGAAGTGCAAAACACATAAATTACAATGTAATAAAAGAATGATAATTAATAGACATTGTTCTAGCAGCAATTCGAAGTTGTGTGAAGAACTTGATGGGATAGAATCCGATCATACAGTGTTAAGGAGCCTGATGGCTTGGGGGAAGAAACTGTTGCACAGTCTGACTGTGAGAGACCATATGCTCTGGTATCTTCTGCCAGATGGCAGGAGTGAGAAGAGTTTGAGTGAGGGGTGTGTGGGGTCTTCCACAATGCTCTTAGACTTTCGGATGCAGCATGTGGTATAAAGGTATAATTGTCTGTAATGGAGGGAAGAGAGACCCCTCTGATCTTCTCAGCTGTCCTTACTATCTGCTGGAGGGTCTTACGATCTAAGACAATAAAATTTCCAAACCAGGCAGTGATGCAGCAGCCCAGGATACTCTCAATGAACCCTCTGTAGAATGTGGTAAGGGTGGGGTGGGTGGATGTAGGCTTTCCTTAGTTGACACAAAGTATACACTTTGCTGGGCTTTCTTAGCTATGGAGCTGGTGTTGAAGGACCAGGTGGGATTCTCTGCAATCAGCAGTCATAAAATTTGATGCTCTTCACGATTTCCACAGGGGAGCCGTTGATGCTATTCCCAATCTGGACTGACTGAGGTCAAAGTGACATTTTATAAATTCCTTCTTCGGAAAAAAAAACAGCCCTGACTCCAGGTTAAGACACAGATAGACTCTAAACAAGGTCTCACGCCTAAAATACATTGTCTGACCGGAGGTGTCACCTCCTTCATATTGATAACGCCTCAAGTTATTTCAAGGCAGTGACTTGAAAGAAATTCTGGAATTCATATTAATCAATTGAAACCTGCACCTCCATTCTAACTGATTAAAGATTTAAGAGCCATTTTAGGTGTGTTCAATGCATTCGCATGAGTTGTATGACCCTTTGATCTTTTCTGTGTCTAAAGTCTTCCTCTCTCACTAGCACCTGATGAAGGAGCAGTGGTCCAAAACCTAGTTGTTTTCAAATAAACCCACTGGACTATAACCTGGTGTCGTGTGATTTTTGACTTTGCCCAATCCAATCCAAAACTGGCAGCTCCACATCACTTCTTGAGTAGTGCCAAGAGAAATCTGGTCATATTAACTAACACATTACTGAAAGAGAATTAGAAATTGCAAAAATCACAAAGTAGGTTTTAAATGTAATTATTAAATAAAATCAGAATAATCTCATGTACTGTACTACCAGCTGTGACTGCAATGTGTTAGATGTATATATTCATGAACATACAACACTATTATATTATTATGTTGATTTAATTACTTTCAGGACTTTGTGCTCCAAACTGAAATTATAATTTTTAATCCTTTTCCATGTTATCCCTTTGAAACGATTAAGAACAAAAGATTCTTTCAGTATGAGCAACATAAGGCCACATTTACTCATCAGCTTGAACCATGTAGACATCTGTGCTGCCTTATGTCACCTAATCCGTGAGGATTTGATGCACAACTAATCCATTGAATTGCTTGTTAGCACAACAAATCTTCATGTTGGCAGTCTTCATTTTAACCATTGTGACATTACGAACTGACCTTTAAAAGAAACATGTACAAACAGGAGCAAGGAGACATTTTGCTAGCAACCATGGGGAGAATCAAGGATGCTCTTGAACGTAGAGAAATCCCGTCTCACTTGACCACCTTTCCATCCATGCTTTATGGCATTCCACCTTGCAGATATTGTTGCCATCCTTCACATCTGTCATTCCGCTTTCCATCGTTCCTTATAGCCTGCAGTTCTGAAGAATGATTTTCCAAGTCCCGTTCCAGCAGCAGCAGCTGCCCTTGTCTCCAACCACAAAGTCTTTTCCCCTTAGTTTAACTGGACCATGACCCATCCCCTCCAGAGACCCAACCAGACAGCCTTGGACGAGAAGTAACCAGACCTCTGACTATCAGTTGTACAGTTACCTTCTCATGTAAGCCCCACCCCATCATTCTGGCTGGTGGAGAACCAAAGGACTGATCAGAAGACAGGCATGGATCACCTGTCTAAGATGCCTGACCATGGCCCATCCCCTTGACGGGTATGGAAGGCATGCAGGGAGGGGTCACAGAAGCAGGTGAGCAATGTGAAGAAAGCCGGCGAGCATCCCTGAGATGTAACTTAGCCTGATCCATGAATTGGGTGCCTGTGGCTGTGAGCAAAATATGTCAGCTTCAGCTTTTCTATGCTGTTGGTATGCCCTGAAGTGCCTCACACTGCAAGCATATCTGAGAAGTGTCATGAGGGGTTGTTGAATGCTGGACACCAATGTCCATCAACAAGGTGTGGCCAGTGCCCAGGGATCCTATCCTGCTTTCGTTGTATGCAACATGGAAGTCCTTTGGAGCAAGCGCTGAGTTAAATCCTTCAGGTACCCATTCTGGCTTCCGTTTTCCCAACCTTGTTAGTTTGTCACATTCATAATGCCCTTAATTGTTTCTCCTTTTCAAGTGGTATTTTAACTTATTATTCACACTATTAGTTAGATTTTCATGCACTACAAAGAACAAAGAAAATTTACAGCCCAGGAACAGACCCTTCAACCCTCCAAGTCTGAGCCGATCCAAATCCACTGTCTAAACCTGTCACCAAGTGTCTAAGCATCTGTATCCCTCTGCTCCCCAACTACTCATCCATCTGACCAGATGCATCTTAAATGAATCTACTGTGCCTGCCTCTACTACCTCTGCTGGCAATGCGTTCCGGGCACCTACCACTGTGTAAAATACTTGCCGAGTGTATCCCCCTTAAACTTTTCACCTCTCAGCTTGAAAGCGTGGCCTCTCGTTATTGAATCCCACACCCTGGGAAAAATACTTCTCTATCGACGCTGTCTATACCCTTCATGATATTGTAGACCTCATCAGGACCCCCTTAACCTACTTTTTTCAAATGAAAACAATCCTAATCTATTCAACCTCTCTTTATAGCTAGTACCTTCCATACCAGGCAACATCCTCGCAAACCTTCTCTGCACCCTCTCCAAAGCGTCCACAGCCTTTTGGTAATGTGGTGACCAGAACTGTACACAGTGTTCTAAATGTGGCCGAACCAATGTCTTGTACAATTTTAACATGACCTGCCAGCTCTTATACTCAATACCCCGTCCGATGCAAGCAAACATATCATATGCCTTCTTGACCACTCTATCCACCTGTGCAGCAACCTTCAGGATACAATGGACCTGAACTCCCAGAAAGAGTCATAGAGATGTACAGCACGGAAACAGACCCTTCGGTCCAACTCGTCCATGCCGACCCGATATCCCAACCCAATCTAGTTCCACCTGCCAGCACCTGGCCCATATCCCTCCAAACACTTCCTATTCATATACCCATCTAAAAGCATCTTAAATGTTGCAATTGTACCAGCCTCCACCACTTCCTCTTGTAGCTCATTCCATACACGTACCACCTTCTGCATGTAAATGTTGCCCCGTAGGTCTCTTTTATATCTTTCCCTTCTCACCCTAAACATATGCCCTCTAGTTCTGGACTCCCCAACCCCAGGGAGGTCGATATATCTTATCCATGCCCCTCTTAATTTTGTAAACCTCTACAAGGTCACCCCTCAGCCTCTGACACTCCAGGGAAAACAGCCCCAGCCTGTAGAGCCTCTCCCTATAGCTCAACTCCTCCAACCCTGGCAACATCCTTGTAAATCTTTTCTGAACTCTTTCAAGTTTCACAACATCTTTCCTATAGGAAGGAGACCAGAATTTCATGCAATATTCCAACAGTGGCCTAATCAATGTCCTCTACAGCCGCAAAATTACCTCTCAACTCATGTACTCAATATTCTGACCAATAAAAGAAAGCATACCAAACGCCTTCTTCACTATCCACTTTCAAGAAGCTATGAACCTTGAAACAAAGAGAACTCCAAGGTCTCTTTGTTCAGCAACACTCCGTAGGACCTTGCCATTAAGTGTATAAGTCCTGCTAAGATTTGCTTTCCCAAAATGCAGCACCTCACATTTATCGAATTAAACTCCTTCTACCATTTCTCAGCCCATTTGCCCATCTGGTCAAGATCCTGTTGTAATCTGAGGTAATCTTCTTTGCTGTCCACTACACCTCCAATTTTGGTGTCATCTGCATTTTATATCTATCCCCTCTCACCCTAAACCCATGCCCTCTAGTTCTGGACTCCTCCACCCTAAATCTATGCCCTTTAGTTCTGAACTTTGTCTATTTATCCTCTCCATCCTCCTCATGATTTTATAAACCTCTCAGCCTCCGGTGCTCCAGGGAAACAGCCATAGCCTATTCAACCTCTCTCTATATCTCAAATCCTCCAACCCTGACAACATCCTTGTAAATCTTTTCTGAACCCTTTCAGGTTTCACAACATCTTTCCGATAGGAAGGAGACCAGAACTGCATGCAATATTCCAACAGTGGCCTAACCAATGTCCTGTACAGCCGCAACATGACCTCCCCATTCCTGTACTCAGTCCTCTGACCAATAAAGGAAAGGGTACCAAACGCCTTCGTCACTATCCTATCTACCAGTGACTCCACTTTCAAGGAGCTATGAACCTGCACTCCAAGGTCTCCTTGTTCCACAACACTCCTTAGGACCTTACTAATATATGTGTACTAATATATATGTATAAGTCCTGTTAAGATTTGCTTTCCCAAAATGCAGCACCTCACATTTATTTAAATTAAACTCCATCTGCCACTTCTTAGCCCATTGACCCATCTGATCAAGATCCCGTTGTAATTTGAGGTAACCTTCTTTGCTGTGCACTACACCTGCAATTTTGGTGTCATCAGCAAACTTACTAACTATACCTCTTATGCTCCCATCCAATGCATTTCTACAAATGATGAAAAGTCGTGGACCCAGCACCAATCCTTGTGACACTCCACTGGCCACAGGCCGCCAGTCTGAAAAACAACCCTCCACCACCACCACCCTCTGTCTTCTATCTTTGAGCCAGTTCTGTATCCAAATGGAGAGTTCTCCCTGTATTCCATGAGATCTCTCATCAACTTTTCCCATGGGGCTCTTCCATTTACTGTATAATTCGCTCTAGAATTAGACTTCACTGTTTGCTTATTATTGAAGCCAATGTGGCATGCAGCCTAAATATACTGCTCCAGGAAATTATCCTGAGTGCACTCAAGAAATTCACTACCTTTCTGATTTGTGTTAGTTGGTTTATTCGTATCTGAATGAAAGATCTTGATTATTCACTTTATCTATGCTCTTATGATTTTAGAAACCTCTATAAGGCCATCCCTCAGCCTCTGATGCTCCATGGAAAGAAGTCCAAGACTATTCAGCCTCTCCCCACAAGTGAAAGCCTCCAGTCCTACCAACATCCTTGCAAATATTTTCTGCACCCTTTAAAGTTTAACAACATCCTTTCTATGTAAGGGTAACCAGAATTGTATGCTGTATTCTAAAAATGATCTGACCAATATCCTGTACAGCCGCAACATGATGTCCCAACTCTTATACTCAATGTTCTGACCAATGAAGACAAACGTGCCAAACACCTTCTTCACCATTCTGTCTACCTGCATCTCCACTTTCAAGGAACTATAACATAAACTAAGGCAAATATCAGGAGCAAAATAGCAGTCCCTTCTTCCCTCTCTGCACTGAATTCCCGACTTTTCATCAACTTCAGCAGACGATCTATGCCGGATTCATCTCATAATCACTTGACAGTTTAAAAAAATATCCAATATTAAGATGTCAAAAAGGAACTCTGCACTTTAAAGGTTAATTTACTGTGTCAAAGAAGTTGTTTGCTAGTAATTAAAACTTGCTAAGCCATTAAAATTCACTCACACTTGAATATTTAGGAGATATCTAGTGGATAAGTACCCCAACATTATGCCCATCATGTGATTAAGTCTTCAGTCTCTCTGAGATATTAATATAGTACAGTTTCTGGAGGTGCATGGCAACTCAGACAACTATTTCCTGATTTCTATGTTCAACTGCCCATGATGCCAGAGGCTGATGTCTGATTTACTCCTTCATCACAGTCACACAAATCCTCTCTACGAAGTGCCATAAAGCGGAGGTCGATCCCCTTCAGACAACTAAAACCAAAACACCAGAGAGGCTCACCTTATCTCAATCTGTTAAAAGTAGTGTGAAAAATGATATAACCTACTTCTCACTCCCTAATCTGTTATAAAAGAGTGGTTAAATAAAATGAAATCCTTTTACTTACTATAATCAACAGTGAACAAATTAACAGAAGCACTAACACACCAAACAATTCCCCTCTTATTACTATTTCCTAATAAAACAAAATCCTAATGGCATGCTGTTTCAATAAATACAAGTCCACCTTATATAACAGAACAATAGAATTTAGTCTTTCCAAAATTACAGCTAGGATATGATGTCTTCCGGAATACTCCTCGCCCTCTCCACTGATCTTCTTTCATGAAAGCCTCCTGCTTTGAATTCTTGAGTCAGTTCTTCTGTCAGGAATGTTTTCTCTGTGAATTCTGCTGTCTGGAATATTAGCTAGGAGTGCAGCAATACTTTTACTAATCAGACGGTGCTTTCTCTGAGAGCTGAAAGTTGTTACCGCTTCAGATGGCAGTTTGCTCACAGCGATGTTCCAAATTCCCTCGATGACCTATTAATTTCTTTACAAACTGATTAGTTCTAGGTAGTCAAAACCATCAGATTTAAATTTAATTGGTTTTTAATATCTAAGGGCTTGATTTAAATTGATTAGCTAAATTTAAAAAGACTTGATGTCTTGGTAAAAATGCTGTTTGGCTGTTCGATTCAAAATGTTTCAATTTGGGTGCTCTCTGTGCACCTGCACTTTAAACTGTTGTTCAGACGTCCATTTTAACTCTAAGAACTGAAAAACACCACCTTTTAAAGGGATCACACAATGATTTCCACACCCCATTTTACAATTTTACACACACCAGCTTTGCAACGAAAGTGAACTGCAGTCAGGAGCATAACTAAATATTTCAGTTTTCCTCTCTACCTGTTCCTTCAGATGTAGACATTGTTGAAAATTTCAACAATTTGACAACATCTTCAGTCTTGCATACTGTTCCCTACTTACTCCACAAAGTTCATTGGAACACTTTGCAAGACCACTCTGAGTAGTCCAAGTACCTGAATTAATAGCACCATTAAATTCTGCAAAGTCTTATTTCTCGTTTGTTTTATTTTATCTGTTGACCAACAGTTGCCAGAGATAGGGACAGGAGTTCTTGTAGGTGTTTTAACAGAAGTATCATTAACCATGGCTGCATCCAATTCCCTCTTTATGTCAAGGAACAAGCTTTTCTGTCATTATTAATCACATTTGATAGCCTCTGACTGAAAGCATAATGGTTAATCTCATGGAAGCATTACCATATGTGCATTGTTTTATGGCAAGGAATCCTATACTATTTGCATTTTGATTGGGATACAATGCTAAAAATTATGATGCACCATAGGATTCTTACAGGTATTAAAATGGTAAATATACTTATTTTTAATGATATTCTGTATCTTGAAAAAATCATTAATGTTGAAAATCAGTTTTGCTAGTGTTACCACTTCTATTAATTTCTGCTGATCGAAGCCTATTCTTCCAAAGATCCAGTAATCTGAGAAGATCAAACAGTCTTCAATACTTAATGCTGAATATAGTATCTTTAATATTTCATATTGGTTCCTCAAGTTGAAGGATCTGGGCGAATTTAACTCCATTGATGGCGTCAGTCAATGATTGCCCGAGCAGGTTCTTCAGCACATCTCAAGTGTCATTGTTGAATCTGAAATTTACTGCATCCTTAATCATACCCATCTGCATTACATCCACCTTCAAGTAGTTTATTCTTCAAATTCAACATTCTGGTGCCTGCTATGCTTGCCCTCAGAACACAATCGGCATCAGCTTCCATGGCTTAATGATGTAACTGCTCCATTCATCCTTGGATATTAATTCTGTCAATTCTCTACTCTTACATCCAGACCTTGTTTTCTTCTATGTTTTTCTTCTTCTAAAGAGGAGTCTGCACCATTAGTTGCATTGTTTCTTAAGAGAGGCACTTATCATACTAATCTTGAGAGGTTGGCTTGATTACTTTCTTATAGATATGAGTGTCAGGATAATCTATTGAAATTAGATTTAAAACTGTGTTAGCATCACAGGAATGTGAAAGTGGATTGAAGACAGACAAAGCACCGTGATAAGAAGACAGAGAGAATTTCATAATGTTAGATACAATAATCATTCAATTATTGGAGTAAGTATGTTTGTCCTGCACAACTGTGTTCTTGAGCTGTTACAAGGTGAGGATACACTTTGCATTTTACGTGGAAAGAGACTCATGTGTTCTCACCGATTTTCCAAAACTATGTTCTTGGCTATTTTAAAGATATTCAATCCAATCGGGGAAGAATTAGAGGAATAAAAGGCAGGAAAGCGTGTACTCTCTAAAACCAACCACCTGCCATCAACTCAGACTTTCCTGAAACCCATTTTCCCATAACAACCACCTCACTAGAAGAATGGAAAAAATCTACTTGTTACTGGACCTTTGGAAGAATAGGCCTCATGCAGCAGACTTTAGCACCCAGAAACTGCCATCTATTAGAGTAATAGAGCCATAGAGATGTACGAATCGGATAAAGACCCTTCAGTCCAACTTGTCCATGACAACCAGATATCCTAAATGAATCTAGTCCCATTTGCCAGCATCTGGCCCACATCTCTCTAAACCCATCCTATTCATATACTCATCCAGATAAGTTTTAAATATTGCAATTGCCCCAGCCTCCACCACTTCCGCTGGCAGCTCATTCCATACATGCACCACCCTCTGTGTGAAAAAGTTGGTGCTTAGATTCCTTTTAAATCTTTCCCCTCTCACCTAAACTATGCTCTCTAGTTTTGGACTCCCCCACCTCGGGAAAATACCTTGTCTATTCACCCATCCGTGCCCCTCATGATTTTATAAGTCTCTACAAAAATTAACCCCGCAGCCTCCAACCCTCCAGGAAAACAGCCCCAACTTGTTCAGCCTCTCCCTATAGATCAAACCCTCCAACCCTGGCAACATCATTGTAAATCTTTTCTGAACCCTTTCATGTTACACAACATCCTTCCCACAGCAGGGAGACCAGAATTCCAAAACTGGCTTAACGAATGTCCGCAACATGACCTTCTAACTCCAATACTAAATACACTGACCAATAAAGGAAAGCATACCAAATGCCTTCTTCAATATCTTATCTACCTGGGACTCTACTTTCAAGGAACTATGAACCTGCACTCCAAGGTTTCCTTGCTTAGCAACACTCCCCAGAACCTTATATTAAGGGTATAAATCCTGCCTTGATTTGTCTTTCCAAGATGCAACACCTAATATTTATCTAAATTAAACTCCAGTTGCCACTCTGCGGCCCATTGGCCCAACTCATCAAGTTCCCACTGTACTCTGAGGTAACCTTCTTCACTGTCCACTACATCTTCCATTTTGGTGTCGTCTGCAAACTTACTAAACAAACCTATGTTCACATCCAAATCATTATATAAATAACAAAAAGCAGTGGACCTAGCACAGATCCTTGTTGAACACTACTGGTCACAGGCCTCCAGTCTGAAAAGCAACCCTCCTCTGTCTTCTACCTTCGAGCCAGTTCTGTACCCAAATGGATAGTTCTCCCTGTATTCCATGAGATCTAACCTAGCTAATCAGTCGACCATGAGGAACCTTGTTGAACGACTTACTGAAGTCCATAGGGATCTGTTCATGCCCTTCCCTCATCAATCCTCTTCATTACTTCTTCAAAAACTCAATCAAGTTTGTGAGACATGATTTCCCATGCACAAAGCCATGTTGACTATCCCTAATCAGTCCTTGCCTTTCCAAATACATGTAAAGCCTGTGCCTCAGGATTCCCTCCAACAACTTGCCCACCACTGACGTCAGGGTTGCTGGTCTAGAATTCCCTGGCTTTTCCTGACTACCTTTCTTAAATAGTGGCACCACATTAGCCAACCTCCACTCTTCCGGCTCCTCACCTGTGATGATCGATGATACAAATATCTCAGCGAGGGGCACAGCGATCACTTCCCTAGCTTCCCAAAGAGTTCTCGGGTAAACCTGATCGGGTCCCAAGGATTTATCCATCTTTATGCACCTCCTCCTCTGTAATATGGACATTGAGATGTCGCGATTTATTTTCATGTACTAAATCTTCCAAATACTTCTCCACAGTAAACACTGATGCAAAATATTTGTTTATTACTTCTCTATCTTCTGCATCCTTGCTGATCTTTAAGGAACCCTATTCTCTCCTGAATTATCCTTTTGTCCTTAATTATTTGTAGAATCCCTTTGGTTTCTCCTTAACTTTATCTGCCAAACCTATCGCATGTCCTCTTTCTGCTGTTCTGATTTCCCTCTTAAGTATACCCCTTCTGCCTTTGTACTGTTCTGGGGAATCACTTGATCCCTGCTGCCTATACCTGATAAATACTTCCTTCTTTTTCTTGACCAAAACCACAATTTCTCTAGTCATCCATTATTCCCTACATCTACCAGCCTTTCCTTTCACCCTAACAGGAACATACTGTCTCTGGACTCTCATCATCTCATTTTTGAAAGCTTCCAATTTTCCAGCTATCACTTTATCTGTAAACATGGGCCCCCAATCAACTTTTGAAAGATCTTGCCTAATACCATCAAAATTGTCCTTTCTCCAATTTAGAACTTCAACTTTTAGATCCGGTCTATCCTTTTCCATCACTGTTTTAAAACTAATAGAATTATGGTCATTGGCCCCAAAGTGCTCCGCAAATTTGTTTCTCAATTTCTGACTATTGCAGGGTTTATAGTGCAATCCCAATAAGATGATGATCAATCCTTTCTTATTTCTCAGTTCCACCCAAATAACTTTTCTGGACATATTCCAAGAATATCCTAAGAACAGCTGTAATGTTATTTCTAATCAAAAACACCACTTCCCCTCCTCTCTTTACTGCCTTTCTATCCTTCCTATACTCTGGAAGATTAAGCTGCCAGTCCTTTCCACCCCTGAGTCATGCCTCTGCAATTGCTATGATAACCCAGTCCAATATTCCCAGCCATGCCCTGATTTCATCTGCCTGACCTGTTAGGCCTCTTGTATTGAATTAGAATTAGAATTTCTACAGTGTGGAAACAGGTCCTTCAGCCAGCAAGTCCACACCGCCTCTCTGAAGATTATCCCACCCCAACCCATTACCCTACATTTCCCCTGAATAATGCACCTACCTAAACGTCCCTGAACACAATGGGCAATTTAGCATGGCCAATTCATCTGACCTGCACATCTTTGGACCGTGGGTGGAAACCGGAGCACCCGGAGTAAACCCACGCAGACACAGGGAGAATATGCAAACTCCATACAGTCGCCTGAGGCTGAAATTGAACCCGGGCCCCTGGCACTGTGAGGCAAACCTCTGCTAACCACTGAGCTACCATGTCGCCCTTGAAACGGATGCAATTTAATTTATCATCCTACCTCCCTTTCTCAACACAGACTGATCTCTTTCCTCACAAACTCACGAGGTCCCACCCCTTAACAGTTCAAATCCTCCCAAGCAGCTGTAGAAAATCTCCCCACCAGTATATTAATCACTTTCCAATTCAGGTGCAATCCATCCTTCTTATACAGGTCACTTCTACAACAGAAGAGATTCCAATAATCCAAAAATGTGAAGCCTTTGCCTCTGCACAAGCTCCTCAGCTATGCATTCATCTGTTCTATCTTAGAGTCATAGAGATGTACAACACAGAAACAGACCCTTCAGTCCAACTCATCTATGTCAACCAGATAACTTAACCTAATCTAGTTCTATTTGCCAGCACTTGACCCATATCCGTCTAAACTCTTCCTATTCATATACCCATCCAGATGCCTATTAAATGCTGTAATTGTACTAGCCTCCACCACTACCTCTGGCAGCTCATTCCATACACACACCACCTCTGTGAAAGATTTGCCCCTTAGGTCCCTTTTATATCTTTCCCCTCTCATCTTAAACCTATGCCCTCTGTTGTGGACTCTCTCACCCAGGGAAAAGACCTTGTCTATTCATCCTATCCATGTCCCTCATAATTTTGTAAACCTATATAAGGTCACCCCTCAGCCTCCAAAGCTCCAGGCAAAACAGCCCCAGCCTATTTAGCTCACCCTACAGCTCAAATCCTCCAATCCTGGCAACATCCTTGTAAATCTTTTCTGAGCCTTTTCAAGTTTCACAACATCCTTCCTATTGGACGGAGACCAGAATTGCATGCAATATTCCAAACCAATGTCCTGTGCAGCTGCAATATGACCATCTCTAATCAGTCCTTGCCTTTCCAAATACATGTAAATCCTGTCCCTCAGGATCCCCTCCAATAACTTGCCCACCACCGATGTTAGGCTCACCGGTCTATAGTGCCCTGGATTTTTCTTACTACTTTTCTTAAACAATGGCACCACGTTAGCTAACCACCAGTCTTCCGGTACCTCACCTGTGACTATCGATTATACAAATATGTCAATAAGGGACACAGCAATCACTTCCCGACCTTCCCACAGAGTTCAAGGGTACACCTGATCAGGGCCTGGGGATTTATCCACTTTTATACTTTTCAAGGCACCCAGCATCTGCTCTTCTGAAATATGGACATTTTTCAAGATGTCACCATCTATTTCTCCACATTCTATATCTTCCAAGTCCTCCTCCACAGTAACCATTGATGCAAAATACTAATTTAGTATCTCCCCGCCTATCTCCTGTGATTCCACACATGGGCTGCCTTGCTGATCTTTGAGGGGCCCTATTTTCTCCCTAGTTACCCATTTGTCCTTAATATGTTTATAAAAACCCTTTTGATTCTCCTTAACCCTATTTGCAAAAGCTATCTCATGTCCAATTTTTGCTCTCCTGATTTCCCTTTTAAGTATACTCCTACTGCCTTTCTACTTTTCTAAGGATTTGTTCGACAAACCCTGTCTATACCTGACACATGCTTATTTTTTTTTCTTAACCAAACCCTCAATTTTTCTAGTCATCCAGCTTTCCCCACACCCACCAAATTTTCCATTCACCCTAACAGGAATATACTGACTGCGGATGCTCATTATCTCATTTCTGAAGGCTTTCCATTTTCCAGCTGTCCCTTTACCTGTGAACATCTGCCCCCAATCAGCTTTTGAAAGATCTTGCCTAATACCATCAAAATTGGCCTTTCTCCAATTTAGCACCTTCAACTTTTAGATCTGGTCTATCCTTTTCAATCACAGTTTTAAAACTAATAGAATTATGGTCACTGGCCCCAAAATGCTCCGTCATCTGCCCTGCCTTATTTCCCAAGATTAGGTCAAGTTTTGCACCTTCTCTAGTAGGGTACATCCACATCCTGAATCAGAAAATTTTCTGGTACACACTTAACAAATTCCTCTCCATCCAAGCCTTTAACACTATGGCAGTTCCAGTCTATATTTGCAAAGTTAAAATCCCCTACTATAACCACCCTATTATTCTTGCAGATAGCTGAGATCTCCTTACAAGTTTGTTCCTCAATTTCCCTCTGACTATTAGGGGGTCTATAATACAATCCCACTAAGGTGATTATTCCTTTCTTATTTCTCAGTTCCCCCCAAATAACGTCCTTGGATGTATTCCCAGGAACATCCTCCCTAATACAGCAGCAATGCTATCACTTATCAAAAATGCCACTCACCCCTCCTCTCTATCCTTCCTATTGCATTAGTATACTGCAGCATGAAGCTGCCAGTCCTGTCCATCCCTGAGCCATATTTCTATAATTGTTATGAAATCCCAATCCCAAGTTCCTAACCATGTCCTGAGGTCATCTGCCTTCCCTGTTAGGTCTCTTGTGGTGAAGTAAATGCAGTTTAATTTATCAGTCCTATCTTGTTTTATGCTTTGCCTGTCCTGACTGTTTGACTCAATCCTTTTCTCAACTGTACTAGTCTTGGATTGATCTCTTTCCTCCATATTTCCCTGGGACTCACCCCACCTCCTTACTAGTTTAAATCCTCCCAAGCAGCCCTACCAAATCTCCCTGCGAGTATATTAGTCCCCTTCCAATTCAGGTGCAATCCATCCTTCTTATAAAGGTCACTTCTACCCCAGAAGAGATTCCAATTGTCCAAAAATGTGAACCCTTCTCTCCTGCACCACTTCTCAGCCACGGATTCATCTGCTTTATCCTCATATTCCTACCCTCACTAGCTCATAGCACTGGGAGTAATCCAGATATTACTACATTCGAGGATCTCCTTTTTAAAATCCTGTCTAACTTTCTGCATTCTCCCTTCAGAATCTCATCCTTTTTCCCCTTCCTATGTCATTAGTTCCAATGTGTACAATGACCTCCTGCTGGTCCCTCTCCCCTTTGAGAACATTCTGCACCCTCTCTGAGATATCCTTGATCCTGGCACCAGAGAAGCAACACACCATTCTGATTTTTTGCTGATGGCTGCAGAAACAGCTGTCTGTGCCTCTGACTAGAGAGTCCCATATCAATCGATCGCTTGGAACCCGACATACCCCGCATTATATTACAGCCAGTCTCGATACCAGAAACTTGGCTGTTCATGCTACCTTCCCCCGAAAATCCATCACCCCCTCCATTTTCCGAGACTTCTTTGCAATGGGGATAGCCAAAGAAGACTCCTGTACTACCTGCCTACTACTCTTACCTTTCCTGGAGTTAACTCATCTACCTGACTCTTAGCTGTGGCCTTTCTGCCTTCCTATAACTGCCATCCATCACACCCCCTACCTCTTGTAAAATTGTTATTGCCTCTAACTACAACTCCAACCGATCTATGTGCTATGATTGGTTTCCCAACCAAAGACACTTCCTGCAGACATAATCATCAGTAACATGGAAATGCTCCCTAAACTCCAATGTCCAACAGGAAGAGCATATCACTCTACAAAATGCCATCTTTGCTCCTTCACAATCTACAGACCCAGAAAATAGCACTGCCTTTTTGCTCTAAAAATCTGTGTTCCAGGCTAACTTAGTACTTATTGTGTATATTCTTAAAATTTAATCAAGAAACAGATCTCAATAAAACATATAATCAAGAAAGAACCCACTCTACTCACTACTGTAGACTTACAGCAAGGTTACACTTAAAACTATGCACTTATGTGTTCCTGCGCTGTGAGCTCTCCCACACAGGTTCCTCCAAGGTCTGCTGTGAATTTCACTGTTTGTTAATTTTTCCTGGACATACTCTGATGTCCAGAGATACATGAACTCAAACAGCAAAGGCAGTAATTGTTGAGTTTCACTGTTGTGACAGTAGGCAGTGTAGGTTTTTTTCTCTTTCTCTCTCACTGAACATGGAGTCACTGCCTTTTATCTGTCTTCCTCCTTTTAAAAGTGCCGTTGGTTTGATCTTTTCCCCCCAAAGTTTCAAAACAATGCAACAGCACATAAAACAGTAATTGCTGCTCCTGGGAATTCAAAGAAGTCACCTCCAACATCTAAAATACCTCAAAAAAAAGGAGCAGCTCTTTACAGCCACAAATTTTTCCAATCCTCCATCTTGGATTACCCAAAATCCTTCCTATTCTGACTCTCACTAGCTCGTGGAACCTAGAGTAATCCAGATATTGCTACGCTCGAGGACCTCCTGTTTAAATTCCCACCTGACTCCCTATACTCTCTCCTCAGAATCACATCCTTTTCCCTTCTTATGTCATTTGTTCCAATGTGCACATCGACCTACTGCTGGTCCCACTCCCCTTTGAGAATATTCTGCACACTCTCCAAGATATTCTTGATCCTGGCACCAGGGAGGCAACACCCCATTCTGATTTCTCTGTCTGCTGCAGAAATGCCTGCCTTTGACTCTGAATATTGATCCCCCGATCATAATCGATCACTTGAAACTTGACATAATGCTTGTTACATTACAGCCAGTTTTGGTACCAAAAACTTGGCTGTCAGTGCTACATTCCCCTGAGAGTCCATCACGCCCTACATTTTCCAAAACAGCATACTTCTTTGAGGTGGGCATGACCTGCCTCCCTCTCCGGAGGTAACCCATCTACCTGACTGTATCTGTGGTTTTTCTCCCTTCCTATAATTGCCATCTATCACACCCCTTAACTCCTATAAATTCCTCATTGCCTCTAATTGCTGCTCCAACCAATCCATGCAATCCAATAGGATTTGCAATGAAACACACTTCCTGCAGACATAATCATCAGTCACATGTAAACTCTCCCTAATCTCCCACATCCAACAGGAAAGAGCACATCTTCTACTAAAGGCCACTGTAACAATCTACAGATGCAGAAAATAGCAGTCTTACTACTCTAACAAACACTGGCCCAGGCTAATTTAGTCCCCATATTTTACACTTTAAAGTTTAATCAAGAGACAGATCTCAATAAAATATACAAAAACAAAAAGGAACCCAATCTACTCACTATAGTCGATTTACAAAAAAACAGTAAGGTTACACTTTAAAAGGCTTCTCCCTTGCTGTGAGCTCTTCCACAGGTTTTTCCAAGGTCAGCTGTGAATTTCACTGTTTGTTAAATTTCTCTTAAATGACTCTGATATCTCAGCCTCTAGCCTGAACTAGGGCATGTTACTTGCACTCACCAGCCTTCCAGTTCTGAAAGGGTACACTGGAAGCAGAATTTGATAAAGTTTGATATTGAGGTGGCATGAAAACTGAATGAGGGTTTAAGATGGCGTGAGAAGTGAGAGCTTGAGGGTATAAAAATCTTTCATACAGTTGGTATGACGTCCCAGAGAACCAAAGTGGATCTTGTAACTATCTTGCTTCAGCAATTGAATGTCGCTGGGGTTTGCAGGCATATACTCTGTCATACCTCACCCTCACCACCCTCCACACCCCCCTCCCCCAACCCACACACACACACACACACACAGAGTCTCCCTCTCTGCCCCACACACAAACATACACAGTTCAGGTAAAAGTCTTTCTCTAAAGAGTGGTGAAAATGTCAAACTTCCTATCACACGGAGCTATTGAAGTGATAAGTGTTGACACATAGAATCCCTACAGTGTGGAAACAGGCCCTTCAGCCCAACAAGTCCACACCAACCCTCCAAGGGGTAACCCACCCAGACCCATTCCCCTTTATTTACCCCTGACTAATGCACTTAACCTGCACATCCCTGAACACTATAGGCAATTGAGCATAGCCAATTCACCTAACCTGCGCATCTTTGGACTGAGAGAGAAAACTAGAGCACCCGGAGGAAACCCATGCAAGCTCCGCATAGATAGTTGCTCGCGGCTGGAATCAAACCCTGGTATCTGGTGCTGTGAGACAGCTGTGCTACCCACTGAGCCGTCATGTTATGGAAAGCTAGGCAAGCATACAATGAAGAAACTATAGTGGCTTACAATAATAGGTTTAGATGTGTAAAGGTAGGATTAGAATTGAGTGGAGACTAAATATCAACACAGACTAATTGAGCTAAATAGCTTGATTCTGTTCCCTCCATCCTATGTAATCAATGCAATCCTCTGTTAGAAGAGAAAATAAAATAGAAAAATGCTCCAAGAAGCATGAAAATGCTGTAGCATTTTAAAATTCAAACTCTGTTTTTAAATAACACTGGCTAGGCTAGCATTTATTGTCCATCCCCAATTGCCCTTGGGAAGTGGTAGTGAGCTGCCTTTTTGAACCGTCCTTGAGAAATGGCAGATATTAATCAAAATTTAGCATTTTTAAAAAATACAGCTTTATTGTGATCAGGTATTCCACAATTTTCAAGAGGTGTTTTAATGAAGGTTTCTAAGATTATGAAGAGCTTTGATAGGTGAAGAGAGAAGGACTAATTAGAAAGTCAGTGATAAATTATCATTAGGTTTGACTTTTCAGCAGCAGAGTACAGAGAGTTTAGGAGGAATTTGACCAAGCAAAGTGTTGTTGAAGATGGTTAAAAATCAAACAACACGAGGTTATAGTCCAACAGGTTTAATTGGAAGCATACTAGCTTTCGGAGTGACGCTCCTTCATCAGGTGATAATGGAGGGCTCAATGCTAACAGAATTTATCGCAGGAATTTACAGTGCGATGTAACTGAAATTATACATTGAAAAATTGATTGCCTATTAAACCTTTCATCTGTTCGAATACAGTTATAGTTTCACTTCTTTGTTGAAGATGAGAATGGTTCTGTCACAGGAAATAGTTCAAAGAGCCAGACAGCATCAGGAGATGGAGATGTCAACATTTCTGGTGTGGGGGTGGGTGTAAGGGGAGCTGAAGCTTGCTGTGTTCGTCCAGCATCCTGCTTATCTACCTGGATTCCAGCATCTGTCTCTAACTGGAAATAGTTCAGGCAAAGGCTACGACACCTCCTTGATACTGAATAAGATGCAAGGCTTTGTGAGTAAACGGTACAATATGATTAATTTTGAATTGATTGAGTAAAAAGACACACAGATAATGACACATGTGTGTTGCTTCCTTTGCTGAAAACTTCATAGATTCTTCAAATCATTATTTGTGTCACGTGTCAAACTAGTCAAGCAACTATTTGCAGAGTCATACCTTACAGACAATCTCTCATCCCTGGGTATGTCCTGTCTCACCAGCAGGTCAGACCCACAAGAGATGGTAGCACAGTTATATACTATTGGGAGAATATTGTCCTGGAAGTACTCAATATTGACTCCAGACCCTTGAGGGGTCAAATATGGGTAAAGAAATCTCATGCTAAATACCACTTATGATACCTCCACACTCACTACCACACCTCACCCTGACTGACCAATCAGTATTTCTCCATATTGAACAATAATTGGAAGAAGCCCTGAGGATTGGAAGGGCACATAATGTATTATAGAGTCATAGAGATGCACAGCATAGAAACAGGCCCTTCGTTCCAACTCATCCATTTCCTAATTTAGTCTAGTCCCATTTGCCAACACCTCGCCCATATCGCTCAAACCCTTCCATTCATATACCCATCCAAATGCCTTTCAAATAATGCCATTGTACCAGCCTCCACCACTTCCTCTGGCAGCTCACTCCATACATGCATCACCCTCTGCGTGAAAACATTGCCCCTTAGGTCCCTTTTATATCTTTCCCTTCTCATCCTAAACCTATGCCGTCTAGTCTGGATTCCCCCACCCCATGGAAAAGACTTTGTCTATTTACCCTATCCATGCCCCTCATGATTTTATAAACCTCTATGAGGTCTCTCAGTGGGGAAATGCAACGGACAGAGCCATTAGGTTAGTTTGTAACAGGTGGCGAGGGAATCAACATGGAGAAACCCAAATCACCTCATTCTCACAAATCTGTCTTTTAAAGATGCATCTAGCCGTGAGATTACTGTTAAGAATGACCACTGCACAATCCTTTTGGAGTCAAAGGCTTGTCTTAGTAGGGCTCTTGCCCAAAACGTCGATTCCCTCCTGCTCCTCAGATGCTGCCTGACCTGCTGTGCTTTTCCAGAACCCCACTCTCGACTCTGATCTCCAGCACCTGCAGTCCTCATTTTCTCCCTGCTTTATCATTGATGATATCCTATTGCGTTATATGACACTATTACCATTCTGAATAAAACAGTTTTCAAACAATCCTAGCATCCCAAAAATGGGTATCCATGGAACACTGCAGGTCATCAGCAGGAGGAGAACTGTATTCAGTCATAATCTGAAACCTCATAGCTCGACATATGTCTGACCATACCTTTACAATTAAGCTACAGAACCAATCTTGATTCAAGAAAAAGTGCAGGACCACATGCCTGGAGCAGCACCATTGCAGATTGAAAAAGAGATGTGAATCTGGTGAAGCTACGAGAGAGGACTACTTATATTCCAAAGAAGAGAAGATGCCTGCAATACACAAAGCTAAGCAATCCCATGACCAATGGATCAGATCTATGCTTTGCAGACCTGCCACATTCAGTTGTGAATGATTATGGACAATTAAACAATTAACAAGGGAAGGCTCCACAAATATTCCAAACTTCAATAATGGTAAAGTCCTTCACATCAAAGCAGAAAATGAGGATAAAGCATTTGCATCCAGTCTTCAAACCAAGTTGTTGACTCGACATAACGTCAAGAAATCAGTATCAAACTTTGGATACTGAAAAGGTTCTTAGCCTTTCAATATTTCAATAATAACTCTGAAGACTTAGCTCGAGAACCAGCCATGCCTTATTCAACAATTCCAACACTGGTGCCTACTCAGGTATGTCCAGTCTGCAAACATCAGGACAATTTCGACCCATCAATCAAGCAGCATCTGCACAGCCATAACCTGCTCACTGACACTTCATTTTGGATTCACCAAGGGCACTCCAATCCTGAATGTTGAGATATAGAAAATTACATTTGAGAAAGAGGCCCTACGGCCCAACATGTCTGCACCAGTCATCAAGTATCTTCATTAAGGCCCTGCTGAACCTCCTGTTCTTTACCTTAAATCTATATTCTTTCGCTATCAATCAATCTATTAAGAGGAAAGGTTTTATCCTCCCTTCCCTATCCTATGACCCTCATAACTTGGCACACTTTAGTTATCTTGGCCAATCATCTCAATCCAAGGAACTCACTACAGGAGTTCTTCAGAATAGTGTGCCAGGCCCAAAAATCTTCAGCTGCTTCACCAATGACTTTCCTTCTAACATAACGTCAGAACTGGGGATGTTTGCTGATGATTGCGCAATGTTCAGCACCATTTCCTACACAGCAGATATTACAGCATTGTGTATCCATGTACATTCAGGTCAACATCTAGGTTTCGGCTGTTAAGTGGAGTAGAACGATCATTTCATGTGAGTGTTAGGCAATGAGATAAGAGGTAATTAAACTATCGCCCCTCCAGTTGAATAGCATTATTGAATCCCACACTAACAACATTCTGGGAGAGTTAGCATTAATCAGAAACTTAAATGGACTTGCAATTTAAATACCATGGTGATGATTGCAAGTCAGGGGTTTGGAATTCATAGAACATAAAGTCAAAAGAGATCCTATGGCCCATCGAGTGTGCACTGCTCTCAATCTTCACTTTCTAGTATGTGTCCATAGCATTGAATGTTATGACATTTTAACCGCATACATTTTAATGGCTGAGGTTTCCCACCTCAACTGTCCTTGCAGACACTGCATTCCAGATACCCATCACCCTTTGAGTGAAAAGCTTTTTTTCCCTCAAATCCCCTCTAAGCCTCCTATCTTTCACCTTAAATTTATGACCCTTTGTTAATACCCTTTATCAAAGAGCAATTTCTTTTCCATCACTGTCCAGGCCCCTCACAATCTTATACATTTTAATCAAGTCACGTCTCAGTCTTCCCGGCTCTAAAAAAGAACAACCCAAGACTATCCAGTCTCTCTTCATACCCAAAATGCTTCAGCCCAGGCAACATCCTAGTGAATCTCCTCTGCATCCCTCCACTAGGGCAATCGCATGAATTCTATAATGTGGTGACCACAGCCGTGACCTAAGCAAAAGTTCTATACAGCTCCAACATAACTTCCCTGCTTTAATTTTCTGTGCTATGATGATAAAGAGTGAAAAAGGATAGCACAGCAGGTCAGGGAGCAGCTGAGGAACAGGAGAGCCGATGCTTCGGGCAAAAGCCCTTCATCAGAACCGTGGAGAGCAAAGGAGGCTAAGAGATAAATAGGGTGAGTGAGGGGAGATTTAGAAACTGGTGATGTCAATGTTGATGCTGGGTGCTTGTAGGGTCCCGAGCTGGAAGATGAGGTGTTCTTCATTCAGTTGGTGGGTGACTTTGATGGAGCAGTTTGGGTATGAAGAGAGGCTGGATAAGCTTGGGTTGTTCTTTTTTAGAGCAGAGAAGACACTTACGTGACTTAATTAAAATGTATAAGATTATGAGGGGCCTGGACAGTGATGGAAAAGAAGTTGCTCTTTGATTTGGCAGTGGAGGCGGCCCAGGATTTGCATGTCCTTAGGGAGTATGAGGAGGAGTTGAAGCGGTTGGCCACAGGGCAGTGGGGTTGTTGGGTGCATGTGGACTAGAAATGTTCCCTGAACTGCTCTGTGAGTTGGCATTCTGTCTCCACAATGTAGAGGAGATCACATCGAGAGCAACGGATGCAGTAAATAAGGTGGGTGGATGTGCAGGAAAATCTCTCCTGGATTTGAAATTAACCTTGAGGGCCTTGGATGGAGGTGGTGGGGGGGCAGGTGTGGGTGCAGGTTTTGCATCTCGTGCAGCGGGAAGTATAGAATAGGTTGATGGGGCATGGACCTAACAAGGGAGCTGTGGAGGGCATGGTCTCTGCGAAACACAGATAGTGGTGGGGAGAGAAACATATCTCTGGTCGTGGGGTCTGAGGGCAAAAATGGTGGAGGATAATGCACTGTATGCAGAGAGTAGTGGGGTGGAGGATGAGTACCAAGGGGATTCTAGGCAGACATGGATACTGCAGATGCTGAAGATTAGAGTCAAGATTAGAGTGGTGCTGGAAAAGCACAGCAGGTCAGGCAGCATCCGAGGATAAGAAAAATCGACATTTCGGGAAAAAGCCCTTCATCAGGAATGCGGCTAGGAGCCTCAGGGTGGAGACATAAATGGGAGGGGGTGGGGCTGGAAAGAAGGTAGCTGAGAATGCAATAGGTGGATGGAGGTGGAGGTAAAGGTGATAGGTCGGATAGGAGGGTCAAGCAGCTAGGTGGGAAGGAAGATTGACAGGTAGAACTGTGCTGAGCTGGAAGGTTGGAACTGGGGTAAGGCGGGGGGAGGAGAAATGAGGAAACTGGTGAAGTCCACATTGATGCCATGGAGTTGAAGGATCCCGAGGTGGAAGGTAAGGTGTTCTTCTTCCAGGTGTCAGGTAGTGAGGGAATGGCGACGGAGGAGACCCAAGACCTGCATGTCCTCGGCAGAGTGGGAGGGGGAGTTGAAATGTTCGTCCATGGGGCGGTGGGGTTGATTGGTGCGGATTTCTCAGAGATATTCTCTGAGGCGCTCTGCGAGAAGGCTTCTGGTCTCTCCAAAGTAGAGGAGACTGCATTGGGAGCAATGGATACAATAAATGACATGTGTGAAAGTGCAGGTGAAACTTTGATAGAAGTGGAAGGTTCCTTTAGGGCCTTGGACAGAGGTGAGGGGGGAGGTGTGGGTACAGGTTTTGCAATTCCTGCGGTGGCAGGGGAAGGTACCAGGAAGGGAAGGTGGGTTGTTGGCGGGTGTGGGCCTGACCAGGTAGTCACGGAGGGAATGGTCTTTGCAGAAAGTAGATAGGGGTGGGGTCTGTTTGTAGGAGGCAGATAGGAGGGGTAACTGTGGTCTTTAAAGGAGACCATCTGGTGTGTTCTGTGGTGGAACTGGTCCTCTTGCAAGCAGATACGGCAGAGGCGGAGGAGGAGGAATTGGGAATACAGGATAGCATTGTTGCAGGTGGTAGGGTGGGAAGAGGTGTAATCCCAGTAACTATGAGAGTCGGTGGGTTTGTAGAAATTGTCAGCGTTGAGTTAGTCATTGTTGATGGAAATGGAGGGGTCCAGGAAGGGGAGGAAGGTATCAGAGCTGGTCCAAGTGAATTTCAGGTTGGGGTGGAATGTATTGGTGAAGTTGATGAACTGTTCAACCTCCTTGTGGGAGCACAAGGTGGTGCCAATGCAGTCATCAATGTAGTGAAGGAAAAGGTGGGGAGTGTTGCCAGTGTAACTCCAAAGATGGACTGTTCTATGTAGCCAACAGAGACACGCAAAGCTGGGGCCCATGCGGGTGTCCATGGCTACCCTTTTCGTCTAGAGGAAGTGGGAGGATTCAAAGGAGAAATTGTTGAGGGTGAGGACCAGTTCAGCCAAACAAATAAGAGTGTCAGTGGAAGGATACTAGTGGAGGCGTCACGAGAGGAAGAAATGGAGAGCTCGGAGGCCCTAGTCATGGCGGATGGAGGTATAGAGGGACTGGATGTCCATGTTTAAGATGAGGCATTGGGGGCCAGGCAAATGGAAGTCTTCGAGGAAGTGGAGGGCATGGATGGCATCCCGAATGTATGCGGGGAGTTCCTGGACCGGAGGGGAGAGAAGGGGTTCTATCCTTGTTGCGGCTGGAGCGGTGGGGTTCAAGGGCGGACGTGTGGGTAGTGGCGGAGATGCACTGGAGGACATTTTTGATCATGTGGGAGGGGAAATTGCAGTTCTTGAAATAGTAGGACATTTGGGATGTCCTAGAGTGGATTTGGTCCTCCTGGAAGCAGATACGACAAAGACAGGAGAATTAGGAGTAAAGAATTTCCTTTTTCCAGGAAGGAAAGCAGGAGGAAGTATAGTCAAGGTAGCTGTTCCACGTGGAACAGTCCCTCTTCCAGAGTTACACGGGCATCATTTCTTCCTTTTCCTCTGCTGCATTGATGACTGTGTCGGCGCCTACAAGGAGGTTGAAGTGTTCATCAACTTCACCAACACCTTCTTCTCTGACCTCAAGTTCTTCAGCACATCCATCCCCTTCCTCGACCTCTCAGTCTCTTTCTCCAGCGACTGACTCGACACAAACATTTACTTCAAACCCACTGGCTTTCACAACTGCCTTGACAGCACCTCCTCCCACCCCTAAGCTCCCCAAATCATGGTAAAAGTGTAATCCTTACATCTAAATCCTTCATCTCATCTGTATCTGCTCCCAGGAGCAGCAATTCCACTCGAGTACATTCCTTCTATTTCATGGACAGCAATCCCCCCTCCCACGTGGTCAACAATGCCCACTAGTGCATCTCTCCATTTCCAGCTCCTCCGCCTTTGAACCCCACTCCTCTAACCACAACAGGGATGAAGAACCACCCCCCCAATCTTCACTTTCCACCTATGAATCTCCAGATATAGTGCATCATCCTCCGCCATTTTCACCACCTACAGTCAGACTGCACAACCAAACACACATTTCCCACCTCTATCTGCGTGCCACAGAGACCATTCCCTCTGCGACTCCCTTGCTAGGTTCACGGACACAGTAGGTGGTATGTGTGGAAGTGCAGATAAATCTCTGTCGGATGTGGAAGGATCCTTTGGGGCCTTGGATGGAGGTAAGGAGGAAGGTCTGAGCACAGGTTTTGCACTTGTTGCAGAGGCAGGGGAATGTGCCAAGAGTGCAGAGTGGGTTGGAAGGGTCATGGACCTAACAAGGGAGTTGTGGAGGGAATGGTCTCTCCGAAATGCAGATGGGGTTGGAGAGGGAATTATATCCCTGGTGGTGGGGTCTGTTTGTAGGTGGCGGAAATGGCGGAGGATGATGTGATGTATCAGGAGTGGGATGGAAGGTGAGGACTGGGACGTTCTGTTCTTATCGCAATTGGACAGGTGGGGTTCAAGGGCGGAGGTGCAGGAAGTGGAGAAGATGCACTGGAGGGCATCATCGACCATGTGGGAGGGGAAAGTGCAGTTTTTGAAGGAGGCCATCTGGGATATTCTATGGTGGAATTTGTCCTCCTGGGACCAGATGCGGCAGAGGTGGATGAATTGGGAATACGGGATAGCAATTTTACAGGAGGCAGGATGGGCGGAGGTGTAGTCTAGGTAGCTGAGGGAGTCAGTGTGTTTGTAGTAGATGTCCATGTTGAGTCGGTCGCCAGAAGTGGAGATGGAGGTGTCCAGGAAGTGGAGGGAGGTGTCCGAGATGACCCAGGTGAACTTGAGGTCGGGGTGGAAGGTGTTTGTGAAGTTGATGAACTGTTCCACCTCCTCTTGGGAGCACAAGGTGGCACTGATGCAGTCATCAATGTAGTGGAACAAGAGGTGGGAAATGGTGCCAGTGTAGCTGCGGAAGATGGACTGTTCGACATACCCAAAGAGGCAGACATAGCTGGGGCCCATGCTGGTGCCCATGGCTACCCCTTTGGTCTGGAGGAAGTGGGAGAATTCGAAGGAGAAATTATTGCTGGTGAGGACCAGTTCTGTCAATCGAATGAGAATGTCAGTGGCAGGGTACTGGTTGGGTTGGCGTGAGAAGAAGAAACAGAGGGCTCGGAGGCCTGCATCATGGTGGATGTGTACAGGGACTGGATGTCCACGGTGAAGATGAGGCATTGGGGGCCAGGGAAACAGGGAGGAGGTAGAGGGGGTGGATGGTGTCCTGAATGTAGGTGGGGAGTTCCTGGACCAAGGAGAACAGGATGGTGTCAAGGTAAGCAGAGACAAGTTCAGTGGGGCAGGAGCAAGCAGAGATGATGGGTTGACCAGGGCAGTCAGGTTTGTGAATTTTGGGTATGAGGTAGAACTGGGCAGTGTGGGGTTCCCGGACTATGAGGTTGGAGGCTGTGGATGGAGATCCCCTGAGGTGGTGAAGTTGTGGATGATCTGGGAGATGATGGTTTGGTCTTCAGAGGTGAGGTCGTGGTCAAGGGGGCAGTAGGAGGAGTTGGTGCCTGGCTTCAGTGGTGTAGAGGTCATTGCGCCAAACTATCACTATGCCCCAACCTGTGGTGATGAGGTTGTGGATGGTCTGGGAGATGATGGTTTGGTGATGGGAGGTGAGGTCATGGTCGATGGGGGCAGGAGGAGGAGGAGGTGTCTGCACGGTCCCTGTGGTACGCCTTTTGACACTGGCCTCCGAAGGCACCCTCGGAGGCACCCTCTCCGAAGCGTCCACATCCTGTTGGTAATGTGGCGACCAGAACCGTACACAGTATTCTAAATGCGGTCGAACCAAAGTCTTGTACAAATTTAACATAACCTGCCATCTCTTATGCTCAATACCCCATCCGATGAAGGCAAGCATACCATGTGCCTTCTTGACCACTCTATCCACTTGTGCAGCCAATTCAGGATACAATGGACCTGAACTCCCAGATCTCTCTGCTCATCAACTTTTCCCAAGGCTCCTCTGTTTACAGTATAGTTCACTCTAGAATTAGACTTCCCAAAGTGCATCACCTCACATTTGCCTGGATTGAACTCCATCTGCCACTTCTCCGCCCAACTCTCTACTGTATCTATATTCTCCTGTATTCTTTAACAGTCCTCTATGCTTTCTGCTAATCCACCAATCTTCATGTCAACTGCAAACTTATTGATCACACCAACAATGCCCTCTTCCAGATCATTTATGTATATTACAAATAATAGTGGCCCCAGCACTGATCCTTGTGGTACACCACTGGTCACCTTTCTGCATTTTGAGAAACTTCCTTCAACTACTACTCTGTCTCCTGTTGCTCAACCAGTTCTTTTCCCACCAAGCTATAATACTCTGCACACCATGTGACTTCACTTTCTCCATTAGTTGACCATGGGGAACCTTATCAAACGCCTTACTAAAGTCCGTGTTTATGACATCAACAGCCCTTCCTTCATCTATCAACTTGGTCACTTCCTCAAAGAACTCTAAGTGGTAAGGCAGGATCTACCCTGCACAAAACCATGTTGCCTATCACTGATAAGCCCATTCTTTTCCAAATATAAATAGCTTTTATCCCTCAATACCTTCTCCAGCAACTTTCCCACCATTGACGTCAGGCTCACTGGTCTGTAGTTACCTGGAATATTCCTACTACCCTTCTTATACAGGGGACAAGATGAGCAACTCTCCAGTTGTCCAGCACCTCACCTGTGTTTACGGATGCTACAAAGATATCTGTCAGGGCTCCAGCTATTTCCTCTCTTGCCAATCTCAGCAACCTGGGATAGATCCCATCTGGTCCTGGGGATTGGTCCACTTTAATATGCTTTAGCCTACCCAATACATCTTCCCTCCTTATGTCAATGTGATCCAGAATAATTAAACTTCTATGTCTAATCTCAGCATTCATCACCTCCCGTTCCTCAGGGAACAGTGATGCAAAGTAATCATTAAGAATCTCACCCACTTTTTCAGGTTCGACACACAACCTTCTTTCCTTATCCTTCAGTGGACCAACCCTTTCTCTGGTTACTCTCTTGCTTCTTATCTAAGAATAAAAGGCCTTGGGATTCTCCTTAATTCTGCTCGCTAAAGTTATTTCATGACCCCTTTTAGCCCACTTGATTCCTCATTTAAGATTGTTCCTACTCTCCCGATATTCCTCCAAGGCCAGTTCTGTTCTTAGCCGCCTGGACCTTATGTACACTTCCCTTTTCCTCTTGGCTAGTCGCACGATTTCTCCTGTCATCCACGGTTTACGAATCTTGTCTTTCCTATCCCTTGTTTCCAAATGGACATGCCTACCCTGCACAATCTTTGAAAGCCTCCCACATATCAAATGCGGACTTTCCTTCAAATAGCTGTGTCTAATCCACATTTCCCAGTTCCTGCCTAATTTTGATATAATTGGCCTTGGCCCAGTTTAGTACTCATCCCTAAGGACCGCTATCATTTTTGTCTACGAGTATTCTAAAACTTAGAATTGTGATCACTATTCCCAAAGAAATCCCCCAGTGCAACTTCTACCATCTGGCCTGGCTAATTCCCCAATACCAGGTCCAATATGGCCCCTTCTCTTGTCAGACAATTGACATACAGCTTTAGAAAACTTTCCTGGATGCTCCTTACAAATTCTGCCCGATCCAGATGTCTGACACTAAGTGTATCCCAGTCAATGTTGGGAAAATTAAAATCTCCCATCACCACCACCCTGTTGCCTCTATATCTTTCCATAATCTGTTTACCTATTTGTTCTTCTACCTCACGCTCACTGTTGGGAGGTCTGTAATACAGCCCCACCAATGTAACTGCACTCTTTTTATTTCTCAGCTCCACCCAGAACGCCTCACTGCTCAAGCCCTCCATAAGGTGTCCTCTTTTAGCACAGCCGTGATATCATCCCTGACCAGCAATGCAACTCCTCCCCGTCTTTTACTTACCTCCCAGTCCTGTCTGAAGCACCTATATTCTGGAACATTTAGTTGCCAATCATGCTCTTCCTTCATGATCAAACCTTGCCTCTCCAAGTAGAGATTAATTCTCTCCTTCAGAATTTTCTCCAATAGTGTTCCTTCCACTGATGTGAGACTCACTTGTTAGTAATTCCCTGGTATATCCCCAACCACCCTTCCTGAAAAGTGGAACCACATTAGCTGTCCTAAACTGACCCTGTGGCCAGACAGGAATTAAAAATTTGGGCCAGAGCCAGAGTAATTTTTCCCTCATCTCCTACAGCAATCTGGGATACAACTCATCCGGACCTGTTGACTTGTCCAAGTTTAAGCCTGCCGAAACCTCCAATACATCCTCCCACCCTATGTCAAACTGCTCAAAAACTCCATGGTCACTGTTCTCAAATTCTATACCTGCATCCTCCTCCTCAAAAGTGAAGGCAGATGTGAAGCACTGGTTTAACACCCTAGCAATGCCCTCTGGCTCCATGCACAGATTTCTCGCTTAGTACCTAATGGGTCTTACTCTTTCCCTGGTCATCCTTTTCCCCTTGACATATTTATGGAAGATCTTGGGATTCGCCTTAATCTTATGTGCTAGTGTTTCTTTCATGCCCCTTTTCAGTCTACTAGCTACTTTTCTGAAGTCCCCCAGACCTTTTATATGCAAATAGGACCTCATTAATTTGCTCCCTTCGATCCTTTAAAAACCTTTCTTTTCCTTCTTAATCAGTCCTGAATATTCCTAGACATAACATTCTGGTATTATGGTCGCTATCTCTAAAAACTGGGATGAGTAACTCATCTTCTGTCTCCCCTATGCATATAAACTAAGTGAGACATGAACAAAAATAGAAATTGATGGAAAAGCTCAGCACGTCTGGCAGCATCTGTGAAGATAAATCAGAGTTAACATTTCGGGTCCAATGACCCTTAATAAGAACTCAAATGAGAAGTGTGATGGAATACTCTTCACTTAATGCGTGCAGCTCCAGCAACACTCAAGAAGGTCAACAATAACCAGAACAAAGCAGCCTTGAGTGGAATGCGATCCTGCTTCTTCAACATTCACTTCCTTCACACTGATGCACAATGGCAGCAGTGTCTATCATACACAAGATGGACAGCAGCAACTCACCCAGGTTCTTCCAATAGTGTCTTCCAAATCCATACTATGTAAGGGACAAAGATAGCTTATGCATAGGAACATCATCTCCTGCAAGTTCCCAACCAAGCCACACTCCATCCTGATTTGGAAATATATTACCATTCTTCACTGTCATGGCACCAGAATCCTGTAATTACCTTCCCAATAACACTATTAATGTTCCTACCACCCAAGGATGTTAGTAGTTTAAGGCAGCAGCATATCACCTCAACATCTGAGGTAATTATGAATGGGCATTGAATGTTGGCCTCACCAGCAATGCCCACATCCATGAACAAATATCTAAAATTCATTCCATAAACACTTCTGCCAATGTACATGCCTCACCTTCTTTAATATGTCCTCTAAATTAAATATGTTTTGACAAAGATTTTAGTTACCTCTCCTAACATCGCCATCTTTTTCTTTCCCTAAACCTTTGCGAAACATCTTCAGATACTTCTCTGCTAAAGCAGCAATAAAGATAAGATGTTGTTGGTAGTGTAATTGGACATAATTTTCACACTACTCATTAGCTGTATTTATCCAGTATCCAGACCATTGGGCAGCAGGAAATGGTAAAACATATCATTAGAACAGATTAAACAGGAGCAGGAGTAGACCTTTTGCTTCCTGAGCTTGCTCCTATGTTCAACGAGATTGTTTTTTCTCAGGATGATGCTGGTGAAGACATTACATGAAGAAACTTTATGTAACAGCAACAGTTTTACAAGACTTAGTCAGATTGTATCAATAGTATTTTGAATACACGCATCATCTCAGTTTTCAAAGAGCTCAGTCGACATTTCCCCGTAACCATCCTTTTAAACTCTTGTGAGTCAGTGAACTCTACATTGAGGTAAAAGTTTAATATCTCACATGAATAAATTAGTAGGCACAAGGGGTAGATGGTAACAGTAGACACAGCACTCTAAGTACCTGAGAGTGGCAGGTGAATCTGCCTCTGGAAGTCCCCAAATTAGAGTCATAGAGTCACAAATGTACAGCATGGAAACAGACCCTTCGGTCCAACCCATCCATGCTGACCAGATATCCCAACCCAATCTAGTCCCACCTGCCAGCACCCAACCCATATCCCTCCAAACCCTTCCTATTCATATACCCATCCAAATGCCTCTTAAAATGTTGCAATTATACCAACCTCCACTATTTCCTCTAGCAGCTCATTCCATACATGTAACCACCCTGTGTGTGAAAAAGTTGGCCCTTAGGTCTCTTTTATATCTTTCCCCTCTCACCCTAAACCTATGCCCTCTAGTTTTGGACTCCCCAACCCCAGGGGCCTAACCAATGTCCTGTACGGCCGCAACATGACCTCCTAACTCCTGTACTCAATACTCTGACCAATAAGGGAAAGCATACCAAACGCCTTCTTCACTATCCTATCTACCTGCGACTCCACTTTCAAGGAGCTATGAACCTGCACTACAAGGACTCCTTGTTCAGCAACACTCCCTAGGACCTTACCATTAAGTGTATAAGTCCTGCTAAGATTTGCTTTCTCAAAATGCAGCACCTCGCAATTATCTGAATTAAACTCCATCTGCCACTTCTTAGTCCATTGGCCCATCTAGTCCAAATCCTGTTGTAATCTGAGGTAACCCTCTTCACTGTCCACTACACCTCCAATTTTGGTGTCACCTGCAAGCTCACTAAATGTACCTCTTATGCTCACATCCAAATCATTTATGTAAATGACAAAACATAGAGGACCTAGCACCGATCCTTGTGGCACTCCACTGGTCACAGGCCTCCAGTCTGAAAAACAACCGTCCACCACCATCCTCTTTCTTCTACCTTTGAGCCAGTTCTGTATCCAAATGTTCTCCCTGTATTCCGTTAGATCTAACCTTGCTAATCAGTCTCCCATGTGGACCCTTGTCAAATGCCTTACTGAAGTCCAAATAGATCACATCTACCGTTCTGCCCTCATCAATCCTCTTTGTTACTTCTTCAAAAAACTCAATCAAGTTTGTGAGACAAGGTTTGTCCCCGCACAAAGCCATGTTGACTATCCCGAATCAGTCCTTGCCTTTCCAAATTACCCAGGAAAACCCAATCATGAAGGCAACCAATCGGAGAAAAGTTTCTCATGTGAACAGAATGGAGGGAAACAGTGAGGAGCCTCTCTTCCAATCACAGCTGTTTCTTTCCTATACTTGCAACTGCTGATAACTCACTATGAAGATATCAGTAACAAAAGACACAAAGAAAAGGTTATGATTGGAAGAGCAAAGTGAGTGGTAGCATCAAAGACTCAAAAAAGTGGAGGCAGGAATAGAAAGTGAGGCTGACAGGCAATCGAATGAGACCAGTGTATAAAGCCATTAAAATCAGGGAGGAAAGCCTGGGTGCAAGGAGAAAAATGAGACTGGGTATGAGTCTGAGGCCCAAGGCTGTGGAGCAAGGCCAAGAATCAGGAGAACAAGTCCAGGATCTGAGGATGTGGAGCAAAGTCAAAGCATGGGTACGAAAAGGGACATGAGTCAAATTGGGAAGAGAGAAGAGGAGGGTGGAGGGATGAAAGAAGAGCAGCAAAGTGGAAGTGAGGAGCTGTTAAGGGGAAAGTGAGGAGCTACAAAAGAGACATGAAGGACTGTCAAGGGGTGGCAAGGGTCTGTACAGAAAGAAGAGGGGCTTCCTAAGAGAAGGAAAGCTGCAAAGGGGAAAGAGAGTCTGAAAGAAGAGAAGAACATTGCAAAGGGGAAAAATTATTCAACCTTTTAACAAAGAAATACTCAACCAACTGAGATAATGAATTCTTTGCAAACTAATGTAAAATCTCGAGCTTGAAGCTGCAGGGTTTAGGAGCTTATTGTACTGGAGGATGATATAACGGATGCTCATATAATGAACAGTGTCATGTGTATAATTTAATGTTGAACAGTCTTATTTCATTAAAATTTGTATTGTGTGTCGTCACATCTCGAAATGAGTTGAGTGACATTTGAGATGCAGTGGTTGTGTTAGAGACAAATTTTCAACATTTTAGCTATGACCTCACCAATCTGTGCTAAAAGCATACTTCGGGTGATGGCTTTTTGTACATAGCAGGTTAGTGAAGAAGGCGTTTGGTGTGCTTGCCATTATTGGTTAGTGCATTGAGCGTCGGAGTTGGAAGGTAACATTGCAGTCGTACAGGACATTGTTGTTATTTTTTGGAATACTGCATTCAATTCAGGTGCACCTGCTGCTATAGGAGAATGTAGTGAAACTTGGAATGTTTCAGAAAAGATTTGCAGAGATGTTGCCAGGGTTGGATGGTTTGAGCTATTGGAAGAGGCTGAACAGGCTAGGGCTATTTTTCCTGGAGTGTTGGAGGCTGAGGCTCTATAAACCTTATAGAGGTTTATAATATAATGAGGGGCATGGATAGGATAAATAGACAAGGTCTTCTCCCTGGGGTGGGAGAGTCCAAAACCAGAGGGCATAGGTTTAGGTGAGAGGGCAAAGATTTAAAAGGGACCTGAGCGTCAACATTTTCATGCAGAGGGTGGTCTGTGTATGGATTGAGCTGCCAGAGTAAGTGGTGGGGGCTGGTAAAATTACAACATTTAAGAGACATCTGGATGGGTACATGAATAGGAAGGGTTTGGAGGGATATGGGCCAAATGCTAGCAAATGTGACTAGATTAACTTAGGATTTCTGTTCAGCATAGACTATTTGGACCAAAGGGTCTGTTATCATGCTATACATCTCTATAATTCTATGACTCTATACGTGTGTCAATTTCTTTGTACCACTTTCCCAATGGCCAGCTACATGGCCTTGCAGATTCTTAATAGCAAGTCTTTTCTAGTGTTGAATGATTTTTGTTTGGATATATGGGCCTGAATTTTCACTTCAGAAATAGTTATGCAAAGTTGGAAAGTTTTCTAGTCTGCTCTATTGGCCTTGGGTGGGAACAAATGCCCAGAATTGTGGGACCTTCATTCTGGGGGAAGAGAGCATACTGAAGTTAAATTCACCACATCCAGATATAGATTGAAGGTACCCACAGATAACTGCCACATACTGACACATACTGAAACCCACCCTGATTCTCTGGGACTTCATCCAACTTCTGTTGTTTAGTATTAGGTCATCTAGCCCTTATCCATCATACACATTTTATCCTACCACCAACCACCAATTCCCCATCCATGCCAACTCACAGCAACTTGTGTCCCCTACCTCAAAAACCTTGTTGGGTTTACCCCATGTGTGAGTCATGTTCGAGCTTCACTCCTGCGAAACATTGGATCTGTCAGAAAGGGAGTTGGGGGAGGTGGAATGGAACTTCCAAAGAGGGTCCTGGTGTGATTTTCAATCATGGAAAAATGTGTCTATGATGACAAGAAAATCAGGGACAATGTTGATTACAACATCTAGCTGTATGATTGAATCGTCCACCTGGGAAAGCTTGTTCACTTTCTTCTTGGTTGACCAGATAGACCTGATGTGTTAATTCAATGAAGTTACTCATTTCTATCCACTACTTTAATCCACACTGTCTTTCTGTCAGGTTCAGTGATGGACAAATTTCAAAAACACACCTGTATTTAAACAAATAATTGCAATTAAACAAGTTTGGGCGATCCATGGTGGTAAATTGAGGAGTAATCATTCCAATATTCCTTGCTTCTCAAGGATTCTTCGAGCTTACTGTGTTTCTGGGTTGTGGTTCCTTTCATGGAAACAGTAAGCAATACTACAGAACTGCTGTGCCTGTAATACAAGTCTTTGCCATGCCAATTCCAGGCTTTGTAGTGTTGTAGCTCTGTAGCCCATAGCACAGACTTTCTCTTGGATCCCACCCATGAAGCTGTTCAATCTGGAACCTTACTATGACACCCAAATAGCTGTGCAACTTGTCAGTCCAAGGCCAAACCATTTTTCACAGTTTGACCTTAACCAATAATAATCTTGATAACCCCTCTTCTTTCAGATTAAAAAAGATTGTTGTAATTAAGATTACACAAAAATAGTATTTTAAACAGTTTCCAGTACATTACTTCACCTACATTAATTTTTCAAAATAATAAACATTTTGCAGTTCTATTTATGAGTCCTATCCATTCACTTGGAACGGGGGTCCATGGCAACTAATTTTATTGGGTATTGACTTTTACAGAGCACCCAATTAGCCCTAGTTCATATATTAAGGCACAATAAAGCAGGAAAATACTGAACAACAAATCCAACTGACCCAGGTAATGTGCCTATTTTCCCTGTAATGGTAGGCTTGCAGAAAGGAAATTAAATAGGTAATTTCACAAAAATTATTGTAACTGTCAATCAAGTTGATCTCAAAGGCATTAGAATGACCTCTGAAAATCCAGTCTCAAGCAATTTACACACATTCAGGACGCAGGCAAATTATGTGCATCATGTTAACAGGAGTTCTAATCGGATACCTTCAACAGCTCATGCAAATTGCAAACTCAATGTAATGTATCGACCATTGTTGTTTAAATTATCATTGTTAAACTGTATTCTTATTTTTAGTGTTCATTTTGTCTGATCAGGCAATTCAAACCTGGCCCTAAAGTTGCCCGAAGGTTCTCTTACTGTATTCAGCAGAAACACTCTGAGACAGAGAGTGTAAGTTTCTTCTACTTGATGCAACTGGAGTGGCCTGCCATCAAGGAAAAACAACATTACTACACTACAGAATCCCATAACAACCATAAAACTGATATGTTTTCTTTGGCAAGGGTTGAATTTTCCTATATAAATAGGGGGATGGTTTTTGCACCTTTCTTTCTGTTTTAGCAGATTTAATTCAGGTCAATCAATTCCCCTAAATTATAGGAAACAAAAACAGGAATTGCTGGAGAAATTCAGCAGTTCTGGCAGCATCTTTGGAGTGGGAGCAGAGTTAACATTTCAAATCCAGTAACTCTTCCCTTCAGAACTGAACTTTCAGATTTCCAGCTTCTGCAGTTCTTGATCTTATTCCCACAAATTATATAATTAGCTTGCACTTTTTAAACAAAGTCGTTATCGAAAGCAAAATGTCAGAAATAGAACTAAATGCAAAACAAATCATGTTAATTGTCATGAATCCAGCTGACATTATCATCAGAAAAGTCAAATCCTACACTGAAATCTGGTTTGACAGCTCATATTTTGTTTTTCTTTGATTTTAATGAGGTGGTCTTTCCCTAAGACAAAAACATGTATACTGCAGATTCAGTTTTAAAATTAAAACAGAAGTTTAATACACAAAAGAAATGTAAAACAAAAGACGACATACTAAACTATTTACATATAATAAAGTTTAATGATCTTGAAATGTGGGGAAATATGATCCAGCAGCATTCCTTTTGCAGTACTAACATCAGAGAGAATTTCCTTCTCTATCACATCTATAGGGCTTCCCTTAGCAGGTGCTTCAATACTTGATCATAAGAATCTGATGTCCTTTTCCTTGAATCTTCAAAACAACAAAGTTTCGACTTCTCAGCTTTCAATAACCCATTCAGGGTTTTAACCCAGCACATCTGGTTTGGAAGTTTCAAACTAAACTGATTGCACTGAGGTAACATATTTCTCAACAGTTCTAAACTATCCCCTGCCATCAGAAGCATTTGATGTACACATCCAGTTTCAGCCAAGATTTCTACAAAAACCTGAAAACAAAATGGCTTTCTTAAAGCTGTGGATGTCAACCCTAATTCTGAATAAAAATCCTTTTGGAGTTTATACCTGAAGCCTAATGCAGTTGTTTACTCTTTTCACTTGTAAAACTCACTCGATAAAAACAACTACGTTTCAGGAAGTATCTGTCATATGGGTTTTAAGAGAAATCACAAAGGCTACAGGAATACTTAAAAGTTAATCATTGAACCTCTTCATCGGCACAAATCAAACATATATGGCATGAGGTCAAACCCAAAATATCCAACATAAATAATATTAAGATATATTTAAATCACACACCTTTATATCACATTAAATGAGTTGCTCCCTAATGAATTAAGTAAGTTGAATTTTGCGCTATGGAGGGATCTCTGCCTTGAGCATAAAAGTCAGGGCTGAGCCTGACTGGCCTGGTCCATAACAAGTGTCAGGCTGTTGAGCCATTGGTTGGTTTAGGGGAAGCCTTGTGCCTTCATTAGGGAGGCACTTTCAATTCCGAGAGCTACAAACCATTCAAAAAATCAGCAGAGCTCTTATCCATGCAGCACCACTGAAAGCAGGAGCCAATCCCCAAAAGGAGGCATACAGTGAGTAGAAGGCTCAGAGACCACGAAGGGTGAGGAGGGTGGGTAATAGCAATTGAGGGAAGGCTTTGCATGTCATACTAATAAAAGTTGAGCATAAACGTTGATGGAAAATGGCTGAGATAGTGTGTGCATGATATAGCAGAGAGAAGATGGTGGTGTTTACCCTGGCTGACGAGAGAAGGTCATTGACCTCCTTCCTTCACTGCTGGGCATTCCTCAAAATGGCGAGACTGCAATAACTTGCAGTCACAGGCCAAGCTGGCAGGGTCTGATGCTGGTCTTAGGGGAAAAGGATGTCCCTACTTTGCATGCCAAGCAGGTACCAATCTCCTACCATCTGCCATGTCTGAAAGAAATGTCATGAAGCATGGAGGTCAACTCCAGACTGAGTCTATTCTGGGAATATTCTTGCAGTGGTATGTTCTTCTGGTAGAATTAGGCTAGCATTAGATGTGTAGGGTTCTTTAGGGACAGGGTACTTAATAAGGCAAGTTTGGGATGATAACAAAGAAAACTTGCTCAGCCTCACTGAGAGAAATCCTACATGAACCCCAACAAAATTAACACTACAAAAAAGTTCAGTCCACTCATTCAGGTCTAATTGGTTTCTACTGATTTTAAGGTTTCTAGAGTTGTTTATAGGCGGTGAGGTCACCAAAGAAATGGTGGTGTGTGTTGAATGCCTTAGTTCTCACTTCCAGGATTCTGGTCAGACTACTTATTTAAAGCCATGGGTACTGTTGTTACCATCTCCACTTGCTTGTAACATGAATGTCAATGCAACAAATAAGACAAGCTACTTCCAATGTGGAGTTGAGGACATGGAGAGGGAGTAAAACTCTCAGCAGGAGTTCTCATCCACCCAGTCTTTAATAAGCATTTCACTTACCTGGAGTTAAACCAGAACTAGTGTGTCCTATGTCTGTGCTTTATGAAGAAGCTTGCAGAGAAACAACCATAGAGCAGGGCAAGGTTACCATTGCCAATGGCTGTAAAAGGGAACGTATCCATGAATTTCTTTGCAATAAGATCCTTTCAGACTGGAGCAAACAATATTTCTAACATTTTCCAATGCTGCATGATGGAAATGACCAATGATTTATCTGCTGAGTGAAGGGAAGTACTTTGTGCTTTCTCTAATGAGAGAGAGTAGGCAAAGAATGCACATAACATTGCCAAAGTAGCAATTCTCCTCATGATGCAAGATGTCATGTTACTTTGCACCGCATCAAAATTCAGAGAGTTACTGCAATTGTAAATCCACTCCATCAATGTGCATTTGGTGTCCAATTATGTTGGTGAATGCCCAGTATTTTTACAGCAATCATGATGCATTTATGAAGCTCGACTAAACTGTCCCCTTAGTGTTTGAACCAACATATCAAACCAGAAAGTGGTTGTTACTAATATCCTCCTGGCTTTTAACACTGATCTCTTTACTCTGGTGGAGAATCCAACTTTACATGGACTACATATATATATAACATGAGCAATGCCTCTGCACAACTTCATTGAGCCGACCACTGGGTGCACAAATAACTTTTCTCTGTCTGGTCCTTTCATGAGGACCCTTTTCGATTTAACAGAGAATGCTTCACAATTCAGCATGGTCTGCTGTCCAGATAACTCCAACAGGTCAGGCAGCATCCAGGGAACAGGAGAATCGACGTTTCGGGCATAAGCCCTTCTTCAGCTTCTTCAGGAAGCCCTTCTTCATTCCTGAAGAAGGGCTTATGCCCGAAACGTCGATTCTCCTGTGCCTGGATGCTGCCTGACCTGCTGCGCTTTTCCAGCAACACATTTTCAACTCTGATCTCCAGCATCTGCAGACCTCACTTTCTCCTCCAGATAACTCCACCATCATAAGTGCGCAGACATTGTTTTCATGAAAGGAGGTAGATGTAGCTCTTGTGGCTCAAGGAACATGGTGGAAGGGCAGATTTAGGTATTGAGCCCAGTGATCAACCATAGTCATATTAAATAACAGAGCAGGTTTGAGGAGTCAAATGCCCTACTACTGCTCTTATGTTTCTATTGTCACAAAGGCTAACATAAGCTGAGCTGACAAGAATGAGAGAGAACAGAAGGGAGAGGATGAACAGAAAAAAGAGAAGAAAACTTTGAGATGGCATAGTGGCTCAGTGATTAGCACTGCTGCCTTGCAGTGTCAGGGACCTGGGTTAAATTCCACCCTGGGGGTGACTCTCTGTGTGGAGTTTGCACATTCTCCCTGTGTTTGCAAGGATTTTCTCCAGATGCTCTGGTTTCCTCCCACAGTCTAAAGATGTGCAGGCTAGGTGGATTGGCTATGCTAAACAGCCCATGGTGTCCAGAAATGTGCAGGTTAGTTGGTTTAACCATGCAGAATGCAGAGTTACAGGGATAGGTTAGGGAGTGGGTCTGGGGGGGATGCTCTTAGGACGGTTACTGTGAACTTGATGGACAGAATGGCCCGTTTCCACACTGTAGCAAATTCTATGATTCTACGAACTATTATGTCCCTTTTCAAGCTAACTGTTCATGATTATCTCACCTGACTGCAGTACTGCTGAATAAAAAATGCTACATTCCCTTTCTACAACAGTCACACAGCTTACCTGCACTCTGTCAAAAACCATCACATTGTAATCCTGTTCAGAATTCTGGAACAAAATAATTATTTTAAACTTTTTTTTTCAAACACATCATCTAAAATCCCTACAAAATCAATTAGTCAAGCCTGTGCCTTTCTTTAATGCCTCCACTCTGGGTAATTCTACACAGTAATTGCAGCATGGCTGGCAGAAAGCACTTGACTTTCAATGCTAGAGACTGCAGATGGTATTATAGGCACCCTGCAGCAGGCATCCTGCCCTTAAATGGCCCAGTGAGAAATCTTACTATGTGTGGTAGCAGTGTATGCAGGCTTGTAGTCAAGCATCAGCAATGATGGCTGCAGAGTGGCAGTGATGGAAGAACAAATATTCCCAGCCTGAGACAGCACAGCTAGATGGTGTTCCATGAAGTCAGTGACACTCTTCTGCAAAGTAATCCTGGGAAGCGGTCACAGGACAGAACACTGAACTGGCTGAAAAACCTTCCAAGTTCAATTATCTTCAACAATTCAAATCTACCTCTGGCCATGGCCTCAGTCATGGCTGCTATAATACTGAACAGAGCCATCTCTTCAGCTGAGGTCAGGATATGTGGCTGTATCTATCCCCATAAGTTAGATCTTGTTTGGAAAGAGAGAGAAAAGCCGATCAGTACATGTGGCACTTTTACTTGTAAGGATAGAAGGATGCAGTGAGACAATAAATATGACGAACCAGTTGAGTTTAAGAGAGAATTAGTATTTGAATGACAAGTGGTTGGTAAATTGATGAATGTTTCAGCCTAATGGTTCATTTGTAAGGATATGGAATCTGAAGGTAAATTCCCTGACCTTAACTAATCGTGCAAGGTCATTTAACTCTTTCCTGCACTATGTCCAGATCCTCAGGGATAGACAACTTGCAGTGACAACAATGCCTATCTGCTCACACTGTCTTATAAAATTCTGTGAGTAGAGGACTACTCCCCAGTTAACGAGTTCATCTATGCAGACCTCTGGTATTGCATCAGAACTTTGAAGCATGGTCTCTACTCAGTCACATATTTTCACTCTTGTTCTGATTAAGACTGATCAGTTCCAAAAACATCTAAAGCCAGAATATACTTCCACTTAAAGAGATGCAGGCTAGTTTTAAGCAGGAATTTCTAGTTTAAAATGGTGACAATCTTGTATGAATTTGAGCCTGGCTGAGGCAAGGAGATACTCAGCAGCATGTTTAGCACAGGGCTGCATGCCATCAATTGTGTGCTACCTGTATCACAACAAACAGACATGAATTAATTGTGTGCCATGTACCCACATCTATTTCTTTGGACACAATGCAATTTTTCTCTCAAGCGCTATATATGTAATTTCTCTCTCACGGTCCATATAAAGAGGGATTTTAATTGATTTCCCATGTTTTATTTCTAGAATGGTTTCCTACAGCAATGCACACAAATATGGATTGGGTCCAGCTATGATGTATCCCATACTCAAAATGCTGCTGGCAATTATTGACAGGTTCACATAAAATCACTTAATTTTACAGGCTGAAACAGATTCTTCAAGTCTAACTCATCCATGCTGACCACATATCCTAAACTGATCTAGGCCCATTTTCCAGCATTTGGCCCATAACCCTCTAAACCCTTTGTATTCATGTACCCATCGATAAGCCTTTTAAATGTTGTAATTTATCTGCCTCCAGCACTTCCTCTTATGATTTAAAAAAGAAGGCACTTCATTTGCAGCCAAGATGTGGAGAAGGTTCTTCCATGCATCTTCAGAACCCTCCAGGGCCATGGGTGCCCAATCCCTGAGCACATCTCAAGTAGAAGTCATCCAAATCCCAACCCTCAATGGTACATATGGCCAAGGGGACTGCATCGGCAAAAGACACTGAGCCTATCAAACAGCCATCCCTGTAATAAATAGTGGAACACGCCTGTTTGGGCAAAATGGCTACTCCTACTCCCATGCACATCTTCAATCCCTCCAAATTTAGATGGAGCTAACAGATGGAGACAGAGGGCAACAGCCATGATCAGCATCACTGTGCCTGGATCCATGCACTCCACCTCTGTAGGACACAAAAACGTATGGGGTTTTTGTACAAGTTAAAAAACAGAAATCTGCATTGCTTTTTGACTTCTAGGAAAGCATGCTAATTAAACTGTAGTGTAGTGATTTTACACTACTGTTTCTGTACATGCAGGGTGTGGGAAATGACAGTGCTGCTCAGCAGACAATCACCATCTGTTAGGCTAAGTGATATGCTTACTCTATACATATTTCAGGAGGATTCCAGGAATTTTGATTGCTTAATTAGTGTAGGTGCCAATTTAGTTGTGGATCAATGTTCAGTGCTAAATTATCCGAAGCTGCCAGAACTCAGTGACCCCTCTAATAACAGCGATCTGTGATAGGTAATCTTCATTATCCATCTCTCACCTCCAGTCTCCAGAGATGAAAAGCAGCATTTTCAACAAAGGGACATACCTTCAAACAACTTTTAGAATTTCCAATTCCCATTTTACTGCAAAATTCATAAGAATATTATCAATCCATTAAAAAAATACTGCAACACAAGACAAAAAATGATTAACAGATCACTTTTGCCTATGGATTGCATGTACTTAAGAGACTGTCTCCCTCAAAAATGTGTTTAACATTTCTCTTTTTCCCCTTCTTTACTTGCAAAACACAATTCATGGTGCTGCAGTGCATCCTTATTTATGTCATTTGCGCGTGATACAAGCAAAATAAAAGTGATTGCGTTTTCCCTTTTCTAAATAAAAGAATTTATGAATAATTCTTCATGAAACCCCTTAAATTCGACATCTAAAAATATATATTGTCAACCTTAATATTCTGTTAACACCATACCATATGAGTTTCTCTATTAAAAATGACCCAAGTTTAATAACTGGAAAAAAATAGGAAAAAAAGCAGGGTAAATCATCAAATTAAAGATTTGGCTTGTCATATAATCAGTGAAAGATCAAGTGTTCTCTGGCAGTCATTTGAACACAAGTACCTTCTTTGTTTACAGCTTTAAGATGACTCCCATTATCTCTTAGTCCAAAATAGTAAGCACTAATTATAATGGAGCTTGATCATATGCACTAGGTATTGTAGAAGCCCTATTTTCTAAATGCCTTGAGCAGTAACAAGAGGTTTGTTTATGCAAATACAGGAAAATATGATCTGAGATTTGATTTCAGATAGTTACCCAAATGTAAACTCATTACTACTAACTGGTAACTTTGTAAGTGACCCGTTTTATACTGGAATATTGAGCAGTGCTCCCTCTACCTGTATCCTGATCAACATATAAAGATGTTCATATGACTAAAACATCTGATTTAAATTAGTGGAGAAATATCCAGGAACACACTGAACAGTAATGCTTTCATAATATATAGTGGTTAGCACTGCTGCCTCTCAGCATCAGGATCCAGGTTCGATTCCAGTCTCAGGCAACCGTCTTTGTGGAGTTTGCACATTCTCCCAGTGTGTGCATGGGTGTTCTCCTGATGCTCCGGTTTAAATCCAGTCTACAGATGTGCAGGTTAGGTAGATTAGCCATGCTAAATTGTCCATAGTCGAGGAGTGTGCATTCTAGCTGGATAGCCATTGGAAAACGCAGGGTAACATAGGTAGAGTGGCAGGGGGAAAATCGGGGTGGTACTGGATGGGATGTTGGGATGCTCTTCGGAGGGTTGGTGCAGACTCCATGGCCCGTGGCCTGCTTTCATACTACAGAACAACCACAGTTATCCGAACGTCAATTATCCGAATTTCGGATGATCTGAACAAGATCTCAAGGTCCTGTAAAAACAGGATTAGGCAACACAGCTTTCAATTGTCAGTTAAATGGCAATATGGCGTGCATTGTCTGATAACCAAGGCATGTTCGATAACTGGCACTCAAATTACTCCTTGTTTATAGTCAAATTGGTAATCGGTTAAATGGCATTATGGTGTGCCTTGCTGGATAACGGAGGCATGTTCGGATAACCAGCACTCATAAATTACTTCGCTTACGATCAGATCAATTATCTGAACAATCAGTTATCCAAACAAAACACTCATCTGTCTTGTTCAGTTAATCAAATTTGTTCTATATAGGGATTTCTGATTCTAGTTGAGTATATGCTAACACTGGGCGGCACGGTGGCACAGTAGTTAGCACTGCAGCGCCAGAGACCCGGGTTCAATTCCCGTCTCAGGCAACTGTCTGTGTGGAGTTTGCACATTCTCCCAGTGTCTGCGCGGGTTTCCTCCGGGTGCTCCGGTTTCCTCCCACAGTCCAAAAATGTGCAGGTTAGGTGAATTGGCTATGCTGAATTGGCCATGCTAAATTGCCCATAGTGTTAGGTGAAGGGGTAAATGGAGGGGAATGGGTCTGGGTGGGTTGCTCTTCGGAGGGTCGGTGTGGACTTGTTGGACCACAGGGCCTGTTTCCACACTAAGTAATCGGAATCTGAATCTAACAATATAACTACTCAAAGAACAATGCTGTAAATACTTTAAGGAGAATGTGATTCACTGAATTCTGTTTTTTTTATTATTCATAATTTTTATATTATTTTTTGATCCATGATGTTCAATGTTTCAAGCAAATTTTGTCTGAAAGTCACTGTCTGTGCTCTTCATGTCCTTGAAACACATTGACGTTCACGGAAAAAAATAATTATTTTGATATCACGACTTAAGCTTCAGAAATAATAATGTTGAGTTGATTAAAATAATGTTCCGTGTTTGGTATAATATCAAATTACCCTTTCTGTACTGAAAGGAATACTGACAGTAAGCATATCAGGTGATCATAATTAATTTGAACAGGACAAAACATGGTCTATTAGTCATTTCAGCATTGGGGTACTTTGCATGCATTTTAATCAGGATTGAACAAAAATCTTTGATTACAGCCATAAAATACTTGAAACAAGGAACATTCTGACTTATTGAAATAAAATTTACAGATGTAAAATAAATAGACTGTATTAATATTGTTGTCCTTGTACCATAAAACAAACATTTCCAGAATTTTTTTTACAATTACCCCTGTAATTGGATTGATTGCAGCCCCCAGAGTTTAAAATCACGATTTATAAATGACCTTTAAAGATCCACAAAATTCACTAATCCTTCTAAATTGTAATGATAATTTTCTTTGACTATTCTCTGCAAGCTAAATGTTTATAGATTGAATAGACTGAAATCATAAATTGATCTTTAACCCATTCCTCTGATCAAATCAACCATCGTTGATCTGCGACACTAAAAGTGAAAACTCTTCTGCTATATTATGTTTGAGTTCTTTACAATTTCAAAATGAGTTATATGATATTTCCACACTTGTGAGACCCACAGGTCGAGCAAGCATGTTAAATAGCAGTTTTCCATCTGCAATTTTCAGCCCATGTTATTCTTCCCCGAACCAAAATTCACATTTGATCAACAAATATCTTTGTTTTCTCATGGCATTCACACTTTCCAAATCAAATTGCATTACACAAGTGTGTTCTGTGAATTATCATTTTCTTACACAATTATACACCACTGATACAAATTGCCATGTTGTTAAACAGAAGACATTTTAAGACATTCAGAGGGAAGTAAGGAGAATTTTAAAAAATATATCAATATAAAACCTGTTAAATATAAAACTAAAATTTCCTTTTGAGAGTTAATATTGAATTTGCATTTCAGAAACAGCATCCCTGATCATCATAACCCACTATGGAAAAATGTCTTCTAATGTTAGGCTAAATTTTGCAGTCGGCGGATAAGCACTGATGCTTGCTGTTGCATTCAAGCAAAGATGTCCACAAAGATCGAGTGATTTCTGTGTTGTGGAGTATCCTGTCTGACATCAGTTTGAATCTGACACAAGGCATCCAAGAGCAGTAATGTAATTAAGCAGGATGAGTAGCAAATCACACTGAAGCAAATAAAACTACACAATCCCTTCACTTGTAATTTTTCGATTTTACGGACCACAAGGTAAGTGATTGAGATATGTACACAGGATTAAGTTAGAATCAAAGTCATAAGTAAACTAAAATATGTATGTTTTAAAATTTGTGGAATTTATTTTTGTAAAGGAGAAAACTCGAAATTCAACAAATATAAGATTATTCTTTCAGAGCTAGTGAAACTGTTTAGTAATAATAATGAACAAAGTATGCCATTAAAATCAAGTTACACCTCATTCAACAATTTCAAGTAACCTTTTTAAAGGCTTCTCCAGAGGCACTAAGAATGTAGGAGCGACGTCCTCAAGAGTTGAATTTCTAATTCATTTTATTTCAGCAGCTCCTCAATAGTGCCTTCTCTGGAGAAATATGGAATCATTGGCAGCTCCTTATGTATTTCTGCACTTAAATGAGCAAGTGTGAACTCTATAAACTACTGTCAGTTTTGGTGAAATAATGATAGTGAACATGAACAGTTTTGCCATCGATATCACTAATATCTGGGCAGTTGACATTAAAAACTATTTCATTCAAAGCATCCTCAAATATCATACATGAGCTTTTCTTGAATTGGAGTCAAAGTGGAGGACTGATAGGGTAGTATATCCAGATCTGACAGAATGCACTTGCCTTTGTTTTACCTCCTCGAGAGTACGTACCTAGTCTTGGGATTTTACTATAGGTACAAGCCTGAGCATTGTGTCTACAAATGTGGAGTAACTGGAGCATTGCAATTGAGTTGTCAAGATTTAGGATCTTCTGACTGCTGCTTCAAGTAATATCCAGAAAACCACCAATTGCGTAACATGTAAATTATTTTCAGCATTGACCTGGAGTTTCTTCAATTTATTCATCTATGATTCTTGCTGATCTCCCATTTATGCCAGTCTGAAGATATCTTAGCATTGCCAACTGTGCTTTGACAAATTTGAAGAAACTTGATCTCACTTGTCTTTCAACCACCATACTCCCACTATTGGACATCCAACTCAGGCACCTTTCCGATGTCTGCCTTCAAAAGTCAAATGGAAAACTTTTTGTTGTCCACCTGTTTGATTCTTGACTGTTAGCAAAGCAGGTATTTTACCAATCTCAACTATGTTAATAAATATCAACAAAAGTGTTCAAGAAATGTGTTTGAACTTACTTTATTTAAGTGCCACTATAACTTCTCCCATAAGTTGATTGCAGCAGTGTTTATAATCTCAACCTTGAAGAATTGGCAACCCTCATGCAATCCTTGGCACCAGGCACCCAGTGCTCGGTAGTTTGAATTGCAAATACCCATGGAAAAATCTCTTGAAATAACTGCAATCTGGATTTAGATTAATGCCTTTAACATCGTAAATCATCCCAAAGAACTTCACAAAGCTATTAATAGACAAAATTTTGACGCTGATCCACATAACAAGGTACAATGGCAGATCACACGTTTGGTCAGAGTGTTAAGTAAGATCTTAAAGGAGAAACGAGAGGAAGATAGTCAGAGTTATTTGGGGAAGCAATTTAAAAGATTAAGGCCATGGCAGTAGTAGGCATGGCTCCTAATAGTGTAGCAATTAGAGTAAGAGATGCTCAAGAGACTTACAATAATACAGAAATCATAGTGATTTGTACAAATGTAAGATATAATAAAGATGAGTGGGATGAGGACCTAGAGAGACTTGAAAACAAGGATGAGAATTTTGAATCAAGGTTCTAGTTAGATGGGAGCTAATGTTTGTCAATGAGCTGATGGTGAACAGGACTTGGTGTTATTTAGGACAGGAGGAGCAGAACTTTAGTTGATATAGCATTCACTGAGAACAGAACGTGAGAAACTGGTCAACAGTGCTTTGGAATTGTAATGTCTAGAATATCAAAAGCATGAATGAGCATTTCAGCAACAGATCAGCTAAGGTAGAATAGAGTCAGTACATTATCATGTAGGTGGATATCGGTGGTCTTAGTGTTGACATGATATTTGATTAGAAACTCAAGACAGGGCGAAATGTAATGCACGGTTAGGAATTCAGATTCTGCAGGCACTGAGCAGACAGAAATCTACTCTAATATAACCTGAAAGTTCTTTGAGTTATCTTTTTGCTTCATCCTATTATAATTCAATAATCAAAAAAACCATTACAGTTGAGTAATTAGCCAAGCTTTGTTTTTATATAACACAGCTATTGAACTCAAGCTACATTGCAAACCAAGGACTAATTGACACTCAGGCTGACATCTGCAGTGACCTTGCCAACAAATCAAAAGATAGATGTTGTCATAGACATGAGTATGTCAGCTCGAGGGATTAAACACATGAGAAAAATACCATTTCTGTGCAATAGCTTCACCAGAAACGACAATCACTCTTTCCAAATGGTCCTTCACATCAATTTCACAAAATGTGAACTCACCCAACCAGAGACCTGGGCTTGTTCCAAGTGAACTGTTAAAATCTACAAAGGTTTCTGGTTGGTCAGGTTTAAATTTACAAACTTCAAACAAGGTCATTTTCAAAAAGGACACTGCTGCTTCTAAGTTACGATTATCACTGGTTTCTTTCAAGGATAAAAAACCTCGATCTCTAATCAAGCTGACATTTTTAGTCTGGTTTCATCAGAATTTAGTTTTGATTTGGGAAGCAGGAAAAACAACTCCCAATTATTATTCATTCTTTGTGCACCTGCAGCTGCATCTGCACATTGTCATACTGCCACAAGAATTAAAAGGGAAATGGATTTCTTAGAAGTCTATCTTGGAGATACAGAGGAATCTTCTCTTAGCCAGCATTGCAAACCCTGTGACAATACATTCTAAATCTATTATGATCCCTTGCGCGCAAAGTGTATGGACTAACCTAGCCTTAACACAACCAAGATTAGACTGGTGCTGGAAAAGCACAGCAGATCAGGCAACATCTGAGGAGCAGGAAAACAGATGTTTTGGTCAAAGGCCCTTCATCAGGAATAAGGCAGGGAGCCTCCAGGGTGGCTAACCTGCCTAACACTGCATACTCCTGCTTCCCTCAAACAAGTCCATATGCATGCTATCCTGAAAGCCATTTCCCTGAACTTGGATGCTCACATATCACACTGATACAGACTGTGTCTTGTTGAGAATGTTGTGAGGCAGATGTAGGTGGGATATAACTCCACTGAGGCTGCTATCCTGTCACCAAGTCACCCTTTATTTATACATGGAGAGTTTTTAACATTGTAAAAACAATGACTGCAGATGCTGGAAACCAGATTCTGGATTAGTGGTGCTGGAAGAGCACAGCAGTTCAGGCAGCATCCAAGGAGCTTCGAAATCTTTATTCCTTTTTAACATTAGTCCAGTTCCCTCAGAGCCAGTTCTCAAGAGTGAACAGAATCTATGACACTCCTGTTTATAATCGGTCAGCCACAGCTCCCTGGGCTATTAATCTGATCCAATCAGGGAACTCATCTTCTATGAGGTCCACCTGTCTGACCTCATTACAATCACTACAGCAGGAAAACATGAATAGAGGAAAAAAGGAGCAAAAGCGTGGATCATACTCGCAGTGCTCCTACATCATGGTTGATGAATCAGTACCGATAATATCTCACGATCAGGATAAACCTGGATGATGATTTTCTCTTCTGTAACTTGAAGGTTGCACTAAATAAGCATATTAAGTAATGCCTCCTCCACCTTATGAGCAGAACATTTCCAATACTCCCATCCCATCCCCCTGTGAAAATGACATCCTTCACATTTGAATAAGTATTGTTTACCTCTTTTTCTGTGAATATTTTGCCTAGCTATGGAGAGCCTTTCCAGAGGTAGAACCATTCCTTCCTTTATCCCTCAGAGGGCAGAGACATTTCTTTATTCATCAGATCGCCGGATTCTAAACTCTCTGTAATCTAATGGACAAAGGTTCCTTCATTTCACTTCACCACACATCACCTTTGTCCCTGAAAACAGTCTCATAAGTCCTGTGTGCAATCCTCAAATGATATGCCTATCTTTCCCTAGGTAATGAGAAAAACATGAGGCACATACATGCTGATGATGTGTAGTAATAAATGATCTATCGGTGGAAATTTGATTGCACTCAGAGGGAGGATGCTCCAACTTCTTTCACTGCAGCTAACCATGTCAGCACCTAACAAAGTAAATAAACTACATTACATTTATATGCAATAAGGACAGAGATAAATTTGAAGAAGGCAGACTATAAAAATTGATTAAATACATGTGCAGCCAATCACTCACAAATGTCTTAGTCATTCTTTGCCTATTCCTTTTTCTAAGTACATCCTGATATTCAGAGCTGATGTAAAGGCAGCCTACTGTCTAAAACACTCTGGAGACTGCAATAACTTTGATGAGTGTCCTCTGGAGCTCAAGGCCCAAAAGGACCCCTAGCTGTCAAGACTCTCCTGTACAGGTACAACTGCACCCTCTTTAACTATCCTGCTGGGGCTATGGAGTCACTGGCAGAGGGAAGGTTGAGAGGCAGAGAATTCCAGAGTGTCCTGAGCTGGAGCTCCCAGGGTGCCAGGCTGGTGCTCTTCCACTTTCTGAATATCCAATGGCACCTCACTGACTTCTTGAGATTGATTTTGGTTAGATTCAGTGCCTGGGCATCTCAATCTGCTAATAGGCACAGAATAAATCTATAATGTCTGCTTCAACTTTAGGTGTCTCTGAAAACTGTCTTCAATATGTCAGGTTAGTGTGAGGACCTGTTTGGAGCAATGTGAACCCTATCTGCTTGGGCAGCATTATTGCTTGCAGGGTGAGACTTAGTCTAGCAGGCTGCATTCCATAACCTCATCATGGAGAAAAGGGCAATGGGGCTGTAACTTTGTTGATTGTTGAGTGATTTCACTGGCTTGACAATGATCATTACCTTGGATTGGTATCAGATATTTGACTATTTCCTTCACTGTGATCTAATGTCTTTTGGAAGTCTGGGCAAATCCCATTGACACATACTGCTTTGCTCAACTTGATTGCAATCAAATACTTTCCGCTTCCTCTCATGCCAAGTCTTATCCCTTCTGGAAGATGCCTCTTACTAATGTCATTGGTACCAGCATCTTACACACATTTTGTGCCACCTTCAGTACTTATAACTTTATTTGACCTTGGTATCCATCAAATTAACAATACCATTCCCAAATACGTGAGACAGCGCAATAAAAACAAGCACTCATATTGAATTATTCCCTCACAAGTTACATAGGACTGTAGCTGTCAGTATTTTATAAAGATGTAGCACACTCAAGAGGGTTAGATGACTTCATATGATATTTGAAACCTTCCCAAGGTTATTTAAGTTATAATCTTGAACACAACATTTTTTGTCTATTTTTCTATTTCCTCAGTATTTATATTTGGCGTTCTTTTGTTACTGTATTAATTCCCCTCCATATTGTCAATTATTCCTTCACAGTTTAGACATGAAGTTATTTTAAGATTATGACAGCTGACAGTTTCACAGGAAAATAAAATATGTAGTTTCTCCACATAACAGAAGCATAATGCATTTTAGTGCCCATTTTGTGCAAATTATACATGTACAATCTTACTCCAAAAGTAAGAAATTTTAAACTCAAAAGCCCAAAAGGAAAAATGAAGATTTTTTTTAAAAAACCCTGAAATGGCTGTATTCAGCCCATTGCCCTGGCGCATTAATCAGTGACCTTGCAAAATCTATTTTTCTGTTATTGTCCTATACATTTCCTGATTCTCTGTCCCCACTAACTGATTATGCCGTCAATCAAACACAATTCCCATGCTGAATAGAAGTGAATAGAGGCCCCAAGCAGGGAGCAGCAGTCCTCCAAAGATCTGTCATATTAACATAAATAGGACCTGTTGTGACCGGATCATTTCCCTCAGCAATAACAGCCACAGTTTCTTTGTTCCAGTCTGCTATGTTTTTTAAATTGCCTGTTTTTTTAAAAAAACAGTATTCATTCTCCAGAATAAGACCCTACAACACCACTGTGCTTAATTACTTAGAATATGTCCCCATTTTTTTGTCAAAAATTATATCTCCGATTAAGATAGTCATTTCATTGAGCACTTTGAAGAAGATATACAGAAAAATGTGTTTTTCTCAGCTCCTAGCAATTTGTGAAGTGAGAAGACAGGAGTTGGCACTGACTACACCTGAATAATAAAATTCAAAAGATTAATTGCTGATTGGAAAGTAAATACTGTTGAAAAGTGCATAATGATTTTTAGTATTAAGCATAATTAAATAAAATGTTCACTGTTTCCAATCAAATACTCAAGAAAAACAAATCTGGAGGTTTAGCTTTGACTATTCCTGTCATTTGCTTGAATATTAACTGTTTACTGTGACTATTTTTAGGCCTTGATTTGCTCTCCATGCAAATAAAAAAAATCATTTTAGCAACATAATGGCAGTGAAAATGAGCTATTTCCTGATTTTCGAATGCATCATTTCTGAGAGCGCATTTATTTCAGTAGCAATAGAAATTCTCAGTCAAAGCTGGTTCCAAAGATAGAGATCAAATTTTTTTCTCTGTTTCAGTGCCTACTTGTAGACATTTACAAACAAAATCTGATCAGGATAAAACAAAAATGATACACTGCCAGATCCTGCATTTCCTGTTAAAAATTGGAATGAAATGTGGATGCCTTAAATGATAGTGATAAATTCAAGGATGATGTGGCCTACTGGACTCTTGAACCATTTATTAAATTCTGGAAGACCTAGAGGGCCTGGGAAATAACCTTTGAGAAATGGAAGATTGCTCAACACAGACAGATTTCACACAAATGCTATGAAGAGCTGTGGAGAACGATTCTGACATCACTAATTATCATAAAAATATTGGCATGGTTGGTCCATTAGTTAATAGATGAAACATATTTTGTTAGAAACTGAGGAAAACGACAGATGATCTATTCAGCTTCATGTCAGTTGGGGTTGTGCTGAGATGGTTGCAGGTAGTATGTTCTTCTAGGATATGGTTGAAGATGCCCTTTTAGAAGATTAGATCTCAGTGAAGGAGATCCTCAAAGTGTTCCTTTCAATGAGCACTCACTGTCTTTCCGTCGTTGGCGAGCAATGGTTCATTCTTAATTTTTAGTGGGGTCCTTGGGTGGTTGGGTTACAGATGGTTTTGACTACACTGAAAAGTACATACATGCATCATGTCATGACTCTTTACTAATTACTGAACTTCCTGTGCCCTTTCAGCACATTATCTGTGCTTTGGTTATGGTTTTTCTGTTGGACCTTTGCCTTCATTAGTCTGTAGACTTAAATTCTTTCCTTCCAGTTTTGGTGGTCCTTCTAGTTCAGGAATGTTTTGCTTGTGATTCGGTAGCTCCTGAATCTCCTAGTCATTCTAATGAAACCAGACTTGATGTTTTCAGGCATAGAAACCTTAGATTCTCCTCAAAAGTGCTGTTCTTGATGGATTTAAAGGTAGAACAGGTGCTATGGTCACTTTTTGGTTCCTGTTTATTGAGCATTGGCAGGTTGGCTGTGAGTCACTGATTGAGGAGGTCCGTCTTTGAAGAGTCTATGAGACTTTTGGAAGTTGGTCTGATCTTAAAATCAATAATAAACAGAAATTGAGATTATCAGGAGTGCAGAGAAAATGCTTCAAGGACGTCCTCAAAAGTCCTTGAAACAAATGAAACATGCCTGCTGACTCATGGAAATCTCTTGCCCAAGACTGTCCAAACTGGAGAAAAGGCATCCTCAAAGATGCTTGAGCTATTCCAGTAGGCCCAGGTGGAAGCCAGACAGCAGCAGCATGTGAAAACTCAAGCAAACCACTCGCCTGCCTCTTCAAACACTACCTGCCCTAAGCACTGTTGAGCGTGTGGATCAAGTCACCGTAAACTTCAACTGAGAGGAAGAAAGTCATCTTCAATTTACAAAGACTGTCTCAGGAGAAACCATAAATATTGGAGTAGTACAACAAATTTCCTGTAGCTATAGCAATTAAAAAACTTCTACTTACATCAGAAAAGTAACTATCCTCATCTATGCTAAGCCACTTCAAGCTTGAAGGATCCTGTACACAGCACATTAGATCACATCTTGTCATGATTGATGGTGGACAATTAAACAACTAACCAGAAGCAGAGGCTCCATAAACATCCTCATTAACCAATGATAGCTGAACCCAATGCATAAGTACAAAAGACAAAGACAAATTATTTGCAACTATCTTCAGCCAGAAGTGCTGAGTGGACGACCCATCTCAGCCTCCTCCTCATGACAATTATATCCCCAACTACAGCCCATACAACTTACTCCATATGGTAATAGTAAAAGGATATGGACTCTAATAACATCCCAGCTGCAGTACTGAAAACTCATACTTCCAGATCTATTCCAGTTCAGCTCGAACATTTGGCTCTAATCTACTGTCTGGAAAATTGGACAGGGATGACAGACCAATTACTGCTCAATCAGTTTACTCTCAATCATTGACAAAGTGATACAAGCTGTAATTGATAGCGCAATCAGTAACATTTACTCTACAAAACCCACATGATGATAATACTTTGTTCTGCTAGGCCCACCCAGCTCCAGATCTCATGACAATATTTGGCTAAACATCAATAAAAGAGCTGAATGCCGGAGGTGAAATGAGATGAGAATGACTGCCTTTGACATCAAGGAAGCAATTGACTGAGTTGGCATTAAAAAGCCGGAGAAAAATTAAGCTCAATGAAAATCAGGGGGACAATGCTCCATTGTATGGTTACAATCATAGCAAAACACAAACAATGACTCTAGTAGTTGGACACCAATCATCTCAGCCCCAGGATATTGTGGCAGGAGTTTCTCAGGGTAGTTTCTGAGCTTCAGCTACTTCATCAATGAACTCCCTTACATCCTAAAGTCACTCTTGGCAATAATCACTGATGGTCGCAATACTCAGTACCATTCCAGAATCTGAGGCAGTCTGTTCCCACATGCAGGAAGACCTGAACAATATTTGGATTGGGGCTGAAAAGCAGCAAGTAATATTTATGTCACACAGCACCAGGCAATATGCATATCCACTAAGAAAGAATTTGATCAATTTCCCTTGATGTTCAGCAGGATTACTATTATTGAATTGCTGACCTTCAACATCCTGTAATTGGGTATAATTTAATATTTGTTATTTCCTATCAGAGTTGCCCATCATATTAATGAATTTAAAGACATTACAAAATGCACTGAGGTGCTTTGCCAATAAGTGCATATTTGATAATGAAGTCATCTGCATATTTTGGGCATATACCAAGTAGATGCAAAGATGATTTTTAGATGTCAATTACAGACACATTAGCTTGATGGCTTCATCATTTGATTTATTCAATGGCTGAATTTGAGAGACAATATTCATTTACTGTGCCTGAATTTAACTGTTGGTGTCTAAATTGTATCTAAGTTATCAAAGAGAAGAATTGCTGGAAGAACTGAAGGCAGGTCACTGGACCGAAAATGTTAACTCTGTTTTCTCTCCACAGTTTTATCTGAGCAGATGCACCTACTTCAATCCCCACAGAAATGTCCAGTTCCAAAGTTCTTGAACGCAGCCTCTCAAACACAGGTCCTCTCACTTTATCACTCCACAGAGTCAGCTTTTGACTCATTTTCAGCAGCTACCAGATTCCATCTCAGGCCCCCAAATACATTCGTCACCTGGACAGAAGCTCCTTACGACAGGCATAAGATTCCCCAGAGACTGCATTATCTACCTTTTTAAAACATCATATGGTCTGGTCATTTCAGGCAAAAATGGAAGCAGCTACAATGAACTTGTCCAATTCACAATTTCTACTCTAAACCTATCTTCAGCTTTTTGTTCATTTAACTGCTTCACAAATGCACCTTCCCTGTTCAACACTGTGCTGCAACTCTCTTTTTTTGTTTATTCCTGGGATATGGGTGTTGCACTAATTGTAACGAGGTCAGCCAGCTCGACCTCATAGAATATGAGTTCCCTCATTGGACTAGATTAACAGCTCCAATCAGGAACCTCTGGCTGACAGATGAAAAGGGGAGTGTCAGCAATACTGCCACTCTGGGACCTGACTCTAAATGAGGCAGTACTAAAGTCAAGGGCTGTTCATGTATCGATAAAGGGTGACTTAGCGGGAGCAGAAGCATCTGTTATTCAATAAGAGCATGTCGGATCTTTTAGTGGCCTCAGCTCCACTTACCTGCCCTCTCACCATAACCCTTAATCCTTTTCCTCTTCAAAAATTATCGATCTTATCTTTAAAAACATTTACTAAGGAAGCCTCAACTATTTCACTGGGCAGGAACTCTATAGATTCACAACCCTCTGGGTGAAGAAGTTCCTTCTCAATTCAGTCCTAAATCTGCTCCCCTTAATTTTGAGGCTATGTCCTCTTCTCGTTTTACCTGCCAGTGGAAACACCCTCTCTACTTCTATCCAGTCTATTCCCTTCATAATTTTATATGTTTCTATACAAACGCCCCCTCATTCTTCTAAATTCCAATGAATATAATCCTCGTCTACTCAGTCTCTCCTTATAAGCCAATGCCCTCAACTCCAGAATCAACCCAGTGAACCTCCTCTGCACCCCCTCTAGTGCCAGTACATCCCTTCTCAAGTAAGGAGACCAAAACTGCACACAGTACTCCAGGTGTGGCCTCACAAGAACCCTGTACACAAAAACAGCTGCAACATAACCTCCATGCTTTTAAACTCAATCCCTTTAGCAATGAAGGACAAAATTCTATTTGCCTTCTTAATTATCTGTTGCACCTGTAGACCAACCTTCTGTGATTCATGCACAAGGACAGGTCCCTTTGCATAGTAGCATGCTGCAATTTTTTAATCATTCAAGTAATAGTCCCTTTAACTGTTATTCCTACAAAAATGGATGACTTCACATTTATTAACATTGTACTCTATCTGCCAGTCCTTTGCCCACTCACTTACAATATCTCTGTCCCTTTGCAAGTTTCACAGTCCTCTCCACACTTTGCTCTATCACTCATCTTAGTATTATCTGCAAACTTTGACACACTACATATGGTCCCCAGCTCCAAATCATCTATATAAATTGTGAACAATTGTGGCCCCAAAACTGATCCATAAGGCACACCACTAGTCTCTAATTTCCAACCAGAAAAGCACTCATTTATCCCCACTCTTTGTTTCCTGTTAACCACTCATCTATCCATGCTAATACATTACCTGTCATGCCATGCATCTTTATCTTATGCAGCAGCCTTTTGTACGCACCTTGTTGAATGCCTTTTGGAAATCTAGGTACACTACATGTACTGGGTGCCGTTGTCCGCCATGCTCATAATGTCTTCATAGAATTCCAGCAGATTAGCATGAACCCAAGCTACGTCTGCCCAACTCAACAATTTCTATTGCCTTGCTATTTCTTCCTTGATAGTAGACTAAAGGATTTTACCCACTATAGAAGTTAAGCTAACTGGTTTATAATTCCCCATCTTCCGTCTACCTCCTTTTTTAAACAGGAACAAAGTTAAAAGGTCTGCTTTCCAATTCACTGGAACTGCTCCAGAGTTCAGTGAATTTTGGAAAATTACCATAAGTGTATTTGTTATTTCTCCCACCATCTCTTTTAGTACCCTTGGATACATTCCATCGGGGCCAGGAGACCTGACTACCCGTAGCTCCATTAGCTTGCCCGTCCCCACCTCTTTCATGATAACAATTGTTTCCAGGTTCTCAGCTACCTTTGTTTCTTTATCTATTGCTGGCATGTTATTCGTGTCTTCCACTGTGAAGACCAATATAAAATACCTGTTCAATGCCTCGGCCATGCCCTCATATCCCTTTACTAAGTCCCTCTTCTCATCCTCTCAAGAAACGAATGTTTACTTTAGCCAGTCTTTTTCATTTTATACATTTATAGAAACTTTTGCTATCTGTATTTATATTTTGAGCTAGTTTATTTCCATAATCTATTTTACTTTTCTTCATACAGGATATTGAATATCTGTGGAGTTATTTCAGGTGTTACTGGCTCGGCCAGCACTTATTGTCCATCCCTAATTGCCCTAGGGCCATGCCCCCAGTGGTGAGCAGCCTTCTTGAACCACTGCAGTCTTTGTGCTGTAGGTACATCCACAATGCTATTAGGGAGGGAGTCCTGGGATTTTGACCCAGAGACAATGAGGGAACAGTGATATTTCTCTAAGTCAGGATGGCTTGGAAGGAAACTTGCAGGTGGTGGTGTTCCCATGTATCTGCTGCTGTGGGTTTCGGAGGTGTTTGTTGCAGGATTTTTGGTAAGTTACTGTAGTGAATCTGACAGACAGTAATCACTGCTGCCATTGCTTCAGTGGTGAAGGGAACAAATGTTGAAGATAGTGAATGTGGTATCAATCAAGTGGGTTGCTTTGTCCTGGATGGTGTCAAGCTTCTTGAGTGTTGTTGGAGCTGCACTCATCCAGGCAAATGGAGAGGACTTGCATCTTGTTGATGGTTGACAAGCTTTGGGAAGTCAGGAGGTACGTTACCCATCCTAGAATTACTCGCTTCAGATCTGCTGTTATTGCCACAGTATCAATATAGCTGGTTCAGTTCTGTCTCTAGTCAGTGGTAACCCATAGCATGTCGATAAAGGGGAGTTCAGTGATGGTGAAATCATTGAACATCAAGGGGTGATATTTTCTCGCTTGCTGAATATAGTCATTGTTTGGCAATTGTGAGGCACAAATGTTACTTTTCAATTCAAGCCTTATATTGTCCAGGTCTTGCTTCAGGATTACAGAAGCCACAAATGAATATTGTCCAATCAGTGGCAAACATCCCCAATTCTGAACTTATGATGGAGGGAAGGTCATTGATGAAGTAGTTGAAGCTGTTGGGTCCACGACACTACCCTGAGGAATTACTGCAGAGATGTCCTGGACCTGAGATAACTGATCTCCAACAACCACAACCATCTTCCTTTGTGCCAGGTATGATTCCAAATAGTGAAGTATTTTCCCACAATTCGCATGGACTGCAATACATCTAGGACTCCTTGATGTCACAGGGAAACAGTGTGGTCTGCAGATGCTGGAGATCAGAGTTGTGAGTGTTGCTGGAAAAGCACAGCAAGTCAGGCAGCATCCAATGAACAGGAAAATCAATGCTTTGGGGTTGGAGCCCTTCATCAGGATCCTGATGAAAGGCTCCGGCCCGAAACATCGATTTTCCTGCTTATCGGATGCTGCCTGACCTGCTGTGCTTTTCCAGCAACACACTCTCAACTCTTTGATGCCACACTCAGTCAAATGCTGCCTTGATGGTAACAGTATTCACTCTTATCTTACGTCCAGGACTCAGCCCTTTTATCCATGTTCAATCAAGGCTATAATGAGGTCAGGATCTGAGTGGCCCTAGTGGAATCCAAACTGGACATCAGTGAGCAGCTTATTGCTTTGAAAGTGCTGCTTTATAGCGCTGTCAATTATCCTTTTCATTACTTAATTAATGATCAAGACTAGGTTGATTGAGTGGTAATTAGCCAGATTGAATTTGTCCTGCTTTCTGTGTACAAGACCTACCTGGAAGATTTTCTACATTGAAGGGCAGGTGCCAATGTTAAGGTTGTACTGGAGCTGCTTCATTTGAGGTGTGGCTAGTTCTGGAGCACACAGCTTCAGTCCTATTGCCTGAATATTGTCAGGGCCCATATCCTTGGCAGTATTCAATGCCTTTAGCTGTTTTTGTCATCATGTGCAGTGAATTTAATCTGAAAACTGGCATCTGTGATCTACCTTCACCTTTATTTATGTCTGGCTAATACAGAAGATCTTTAAAGTTCCTTTAATAAGGTCATAAGCACAGCATTGGAAATTTTCTTTCGGAATGCTCCCAATGATAATGTGTAAATCTGAAGGCCTCAATGAGACTGATTAATTATGACCAGCTTCAATTCACTAGATCGACTACTTATGGAAAAACATGAAGGAAAGATTCAGAAAAGCCACAGATACCCATTGGGAAATATAAAATAATGTGTTCCAGTCGGTACATTTAAGGAGAGATGCAAGAACAGATGGTTGGCACTTCTGTCAGTGATAATTTTGTGCTGTTGCATATCCTTGCCCTAGTGATGCAGATGATACTCCAAACCATTGAGCCAACACTGATTCAAATGAGAAATGCTACTGGCGTTAATTTAGGTATATCACAATTACTCACAGATACAATTCCAACCATATCCTCATTCGATAAGTATCCACATGCTAATGCTACTCCAATATCTGGAGGAGTACTTAAGGACCATCCTTGGAGTTACCATGAATCAGAAACTCAACTGGACTTGCCACATAAACACAGTTACTACAAGAGCTAGTCAGAAGCTAGGAAAACTGCCACCAGCAACTCACCTCCTGACTCCCAAGTCTATCATCTCCAAGGCACAAGTCAGAAATGTGATGGAATATTTCCCATTTGCCTGCATGGGTACAGCTGCAACAACATTAAACAAACTTGACAACATGGAGCATACAGTTCGCTTGACTGAAACCACATCCATAAGCATCCACTCCCTCCATCAACGACTTATTTAGCCTTTTTATCACAGGACTGTTAATCTAGACAGTGGTCAGCACTGCTCCCTCACAACGCCAGGGACCAGAGTTCAATTCCACCCTCGGGTGGCCGTGTGGAGTTTGTAAATTCCCCCAGTGTCTGGGTGCGTTTCCTCCGGGTACTCCGGATTCCTCCCACAGTCCAAAAATATGAACGTTCGGTGGATTGGCCATGTTAAATTGCCCACATTATCTAGGGATATGCAAGTTAGGTGGGTTAACCCTGGATAATGTGGGGTTATAGGGATAAGGTAGGGGGTGGGATGCACTTTGTCAGATTAGTGTAGACTCGATGGGCCAAATGGCCTGCTTCCATTCTGTAGGGATTCTATGAATCTCTCCTGATAGCTCTTTCATCTTGAAGGACAAGGGCAGCAGATACACAGGAACATCACCATCTGGATGTTCCCCTCCAAGCCACTCACCATCCTGACTTGGAAATATATCACTATTCCTTCACTGTTACTAAATCAAAATCCTGGAATTTCCTCCCGAATTCAACAAGACAGATCACCATCATATTTTTAGGGGCAGCTAGGAATGGGTAGTATTTTCTAGCCATCCAGTGAATAAAAGAGGTGCACAGGTAATGTAAAATGTTTCCATGGGGTAAATGTGTTGCTGGCAATTTGTTGCACATCCCTATTTGCCTTTGAGAAGGTGGCAGTGAACGGCCTTCTTGCAACAGTGCAGTCCGTTTGATGTTGGTACACTTACAGTGCTGTTCAGAAAGGAGTTTCAGGACATTCCCAATAGTACTGAAGGCATGGTGATGTGCTACTTAGTGTTGATAATGTGTGACTTGTAGGGGAATGTGCAGGTGGTGATGTCCCCAGGTATCTGCTGCCCTTGTCCTTCTGGCTGGTCAAAGGTTTGGAAGATGGTATTGAAGGAGCCTTAGTGAATTGCTGCACTGCATCTTACATATAGGGCACTATACTGGCACTGCCTGTTGGTGATGGACAGAGTAAATGTTAAAGGTGGTGGATGGGGAGCTAATCAAAGGGACTGTTTTGTCCTGAATGGTGTCAAGCTCCTCAAGCTTTGTTAAAGCTGTACTCATCCAGACAAGTGAGTGGTACATCTGACTCCTGATTTGTGCCTGGCAATAGTGGATAGCTTTGGAGAACCACAACACAAGTAACACACATTTTGCAAGCATTTTTAATGTGTTTCACATGTAATCCTAATAAACCTAAATTATTTGAAATATATCTCAATTTTTAAAAACATTCTGAATAAAAAGAACAACAGTAAAATCAAGAGAACACCATCCGATCTGAACAAAATGTGAACAGACAAACCCATTAATAGTTCACTGATTCTAAATAAGCTCAATAAAAGAAGTAACAGGTCTGGATCTTTTGAGCAACAGTGATGCTGATCAGATTGCCATGGCAACTGGAAAATTCCCCTGACTCTATGCTGCTGCACATTTCTTTTGGGATTTTCTAATTCCAGCTGTCTGAGAAACACAGTTCAGTCTCCTTCGGGAAATCCATCAGAGTAAAGTCTGGGAAAGACAGGAGAGATCCCCTTTTTATCACACAAGCTGTTGTAAAGCACCAGTGCAAATGTTAGCAAATGGATATATGTTAGTGAATGGGTGAGTGAATGGTTCGGTGGGCAAATTGGGTCAGAGAATGAGGGGTGGTTGAGCCAGGTTGAGGCTGTGGACTAGGTTGTGTGGCAGGGAGAAGAATCAGACTCTGGGTGGGGAGTAGTCATATCAGGTTGGTGACCAGGTCAGCTGGTTCAGGGGATCAAGGGGCAGTCAGGGTTCGGGGGGGCAGTCAGATTCAAGTGGGTAGTCAGGTCTGGCCAAGGGTGAAGTGAGAGGTGGAAATGTAGTCAGGTCAGATCAAGAGGATATTTGTGTATTAGGATGCTTGAGGGGTTGGAAGGGTCATCAGGTCAGTAGAGTAGATAAGGTGGTAAAGAAGGCAGACAGCATGCTTGCCTTCATCAGTCACAGCATTGATTACAAAACTTGGCAAGTCATGTTGCAGCTGTAAAAGACTTTGGTCAAAACACATTTGCAGTTCTGTGTGCAATTTGGTTGCTCCACTGCAGAAAAAAATGTGGATGCTTTGGAGAGGGTGCAGAAGAGATTCACCAGGATGTTGAAGACAAAAATAGAAATTGCTAGAAAGGTTTAGCAGGCTTGCAGCATCTACGGAGAGAAATCCGAGTTAATGTTTCAGGTCGAGTGACCCTTCGTCAGAATTGGATTAGTGTGTATTAGCTATAACGAAGGTTGGACATACTTAGATTGTTTTCGCGAGAGCATGAGAAGCTGAGGTGAGACCTGATAGAAGTTTATAAAATAATGAGAGCCATGGATAGGGTGGATAGGCACACTCTCCCAGGGTAAAAATATTAAATACTAGAAGGTATATGTTTGACGTGAGAGGGTGAAAGTTTAAAGAAAATGTGCAAGGTAAGTTTTTTTTACACAGAAGGTAGTAGGTGCCTGAAAGCAAATATAATAGCAAAATTGAAGAGGCATTTATATAGGCACATGAACAGGCAGAGAAAAGAGGAATACAGACCATGTCTAGAATAGCATCGTGGTCAGCACAGGTGTTGTGGCTCAAAAGGCCCTGTTCCTGACCTGTACTGTTCTATGTTCTAGATACTGCCAGACCGACTGAACTTCTCCAACAATGTCTGTTTTTGCTTCATATTTCCAGCATCTGCAGTTCTTAGTTTTTTTTGTTTTTTTTTAAAGTTATCGATGCTATTGTGTGAGTTTGTTGGGGCTGTCAGACATTCAGAGTGTTAATTTCAGAAAAGGATTGCTGGCACGGGAGAAAAGGAGCAGTAAGAAGTGGGAGGCTGACAGAAATCACCTTCCCCCTATTGAAGCTACAAACAACCTAAACCTTTGGAACAGCATGTTTAAAAAGGGTCAGTAAAAAGACTCACTGCCTTCAAAAGAATGCAGAGAATTTAGGTCAAGAATGAGAGGAAACACATTTGCGTGGGCAAGGAAAACACATTGTATTTCATCCTCCCTCTTTACCTTTGCTATGCATCAACTGGTACAATAATCATACATCAGATACACAATGCTTGGCAAAGGTAGAACTACCTTTGATGATAGTTTACTCTTTCTATTTCCTCATGGTATGACATCAGAGGCTGCATGGGCTACCCTTCCTGTCGCTTCCCATGAACACCTCATTGAGAACTTCATTAACGTATTCCACTCAGGCCAGCAGCAGCAATAGGGCCATCCAATCCCATGTGACAAGTGAAGTGGAGCTTCTGAGTGATCTACAGAACACAGGTAGGCAATGATGGACGTAATGATCTGAGAGGGACATGGAGTTCTCATCCAAGGACAGCTCAGTCATCTACTTCACAAGTGTCAAGGACAAGTATCCAGCTTACACACAATACAGAGTACAGAGTAGGCCATCTGATCCAACCAGTCTATCTAGTGTTTGTGCTCCATTTGAGCTCCCTGCCACCTTTCCCTAGCTCAACCTAACATTGTAAGCATCTATTTCCTTCTTCCCCAAATGTTTGTTTACCTTCTCATTAAATGCATCAAAGATTTTTGTTTAACAAACTCCTTATGGAACCAAGTTCTACACCTTTACCAATCTTTGTGTAAAGATGCTTATTCTTTTATTATTATTGAATTTTTTTGGTGACTATCTTACACTGATGGTCTCAGGTTGTATTTTCCCACAAGAGGAAACATTTTCTTGTATATCTAATCTACAAAACTTTACGTATGTCATGAAGGTGTAGAGGTGTACTGTACTTTTAAGAGAGTTGAAGGACTTAGCAAGCACACAGTGTGCTGGAGAATTTACAATGTAACATCTGATCCAGCAGCAAGAGTACCTGGGTTGCTATGAGACAAAAAAACATTCAAATTCAGTCAATCAGTTTAAATCATGCTTCAAAATACCCCAAACTCCAATCAAGTTTGAATTTGGTATTTTGACAAATATAAATGAAATGATCGAATGCTTTAGGTATAAATATTAAACAAGTTGAACAGTTGGAGGAGAACTGCCAAAAGACCAACAGATGTAGGCTGCTAGTCAGAACTCTCTGAGAGGTACCTGTCCAGAGAAGGAGTTTGCACATAGAAAAAAAAATCATCGACACTGACCTGGAGAGCAAACCTACAGAGGAAGGTACAAAGAGAAGATTTGGCAGCTGGCTGGTTTTGAAATTTAAATTTTTCAGTAAATCTCAATTGGGGGTTTTATTGGACTAGTATTGTAGAGAGGAAGGTAAAAGACAGGTTAGAGAAAGGTATTGCAAATAGTTGTTAACTAATTATTCTCTGTTAGACTTTAAAAAACAAAGTTATAAATTTTACTTTAAATAGTGACTGTTGGAGATAGTTCTTGGCCTCGAATTTTCACAGATTACTGCACAGGGTAAATCATTTCTGTGTTGCTGGTTAAATTAGCAGGGGGGGGGGTACCCCATGTCTTACCAATTTGGGGGGCTTGTCTAGGATTTGAACTGGTTTAGATAGATTTGAGGGTATGAAAAATCTCAGCAGATTTAAACACTTGCAGATTAGTGTCCTAGATCTTTCAATAAAACAGAGGTGAGACAATTTGTTTAATTTTGATGATTTCTGTTGATTAAATTAAAAGTGAGAGAAATGCCTCTTAAAATTGCTAAAGGGGTTCTGGGATTGGAACATGATTTTCAAATTTGTCAAGAAAGTTTCGAAGGAAAGAAAAAGGCCCCACTTTTAGAATTAGCAAATGCTAGATTTGGCTTTAACCAAGGACAAAAGTAAAACTGAAATTGTAAGGGAATTACTCAAACACTTAGGTGTCAGAGAAACAGATAAGTGAAGTAGAGGTAGAAAACCTTAAATCACAATTGAGGAAAATGGAGTTAGAAGATAAACAGAGAGAGAGAGAAAAGAGAGGGAGAAGAAAAACAAAGAGAGAAAGAAAAAAGGGGGAGAGAAAGAGAAGGAGAGAGAGGGGAGAGAGAGAGAGAGAGAAGGTTCTTAGCTCAGCAAAGAGAAAGATACGAAAGTGAGAAAGAAGGAGAGAGAGGAAAAAGAAAGAGAAGGTTCTTAGCTGAGCAAAAAGAGAGGGAATTTGAACTTGAGAAGTTGCAACTTAGTCAGCAAAGACAAGTTAACAGCATGGAGATTAAAAGAGAAGGTAGTGATATATACAAATACGTCAAACCTCTGCGACGTTTTGATGATAAAGATGTTGAAGCCTTGTTTATTTCATTTGAAAAACTGGCTAGGCAGGTGGAGTGGTCCAAGGATTTATGGGTAACGCCAGTTCAGACTGAACTGGTAGGCAGAGCTAGCGAGGTATTGCAACACTGTCAGATGAGGGGTCAAGAGATTTTAAAGAGGTGAAACAGGCTATTTTAAGTGCTTATGAATTGGTACCAGAAGCGCATAGACAGCAGTTCAGAAACATAAAGAAGGAAGCAGGTCAAACTTTTACTGAGTTCGAAAAAATTAAACAGAGTCATTTTGATAGCTGGGTTGTGCTTGAAAAATAGATAAGACATTTGAGGCTCTACGAGAGATTATTCTGGCGGAGGACTTTAAACACTCACGTTCAGAGATGGTAAGAATTCACGTGGAGGAAAAGAAAGTTCAGGAAGTGAGACGGGCATCAGAATTGGCAAATGAACACATGTTGATGCGTAAGACAAGCTTCCGGCAAGAATTTTGTCCTGTAAGGGATAAAAGTTGGGAGAAGGCGAGATCCTACACTACAAAACAAAAAGTAGAGAATACTGGTAAGAGTTTATCACAAGTTAAAAAAGAAGCCCAAGAGGGTTGAAAGGAGGTGAAAGGCCTCAAGTGTTTCCACTGTGGTAAAGTGAGACATGTAAAGTTACAGTGCAGGTTATTAAAGAAAGGCAGTGTGGGAAAAGATGTGGTAAAAGAAGCTAAGCCAGTGGCATTAGTGAAGGTAGTAAAGGAGACCCCAAGAAGAACCAAGGAGCTGCCGAAGTGTGCACAGCCTAGGCAGTGGCTGGTTATGGAGTTAGTGTCTGATCTCTATAAAGAATTCACCTCTGTGGGTAAAGTTTACTCAGAAAGAACAGGGGGAGAAGGACAAGAAGTTATAATTTTGAGAGATATAGGATCAAACCGGTCGCTGATAGTGAGAGATGAGCGAATATGCACTCTTTCTGATCTGTTACCCGAGAGTGTGGCAATTTGTGGGATAGATGGATAGAAATTTAACGTTTCCCCTATGTAAGATCAGGTTGGACTGCCAACTCAAGACAGGGCAAGTAACAGTGGGAGTGATTGACAGAGTGTCAGTTCCAGGAATTCAGTTTGTTCTTGGGAATGATTTGGCAAGATCCAAGGTGGGAGTGACACATCTTGCTGTGGAGAAGCCCAAGGAAGCCCAAAAAACTGAGGGGTTTATACAGAAATATCCTGGTATTTTCCCAGACTGTGTAGTAACGAGATCCTACTGTCATAAGTCACAGCATGAAGCAAAAAGTAAAGAGAAAGATGAAGGAGTTGAGTTAGCAGATACCTTGTTTGATGTAATGGTGTAGGAAAAACTTGAACAGGCAGAAAGTCGGACAGAAATGTTTAGTCTGGAAAGGCTAAGGGTCTTGCAACAGCAAGACAAGACAATAAAAGATATATATGTGGATGCATACTCTGAAAAGGAGGCAGAGAATATCCCAGAGGGTTATCTGAAAGATAGAATCCTAAGACGGAAATGGAGACCATGGCAAGTTAGCGCAGAGGAGAAATGGGCTGAAGTGCACAAGATTGTATTACTGGTAGCATACAGACAGAAGGTGGTACAAAGTCACCTAGGGGTGTGAAAGACTCAGGCTAAGGTACAAAAACATTTTTATTGGCCTGGACTGCACAAGGATGTGGTTACCTTTTACCATACATGTCATACATACCAAATGATAGGTAAGTCACAGGCGGTAACAAAACCAACATCTTTGTTGCCAATTCCCACATTTGAAGAACCTTTCACGCGGGTTCTGATTGATTGTGTAGGTTCCCTCCCAAGAACTAAAAGTGAGAACCAGTACTTGTTAACCATAATGAATGTGTCTACCAGATTTCTGGAGGCAATTCCATTATGGAGTTTCAAGGCAAAAAGGGTATTAGAGGAGTTAGTAGTTTTCTTCATGTGGTATGGGCTACACAGAGAAATTCAGTCGTACCAAGGATCAAATTTTACTGTTAGTCTGTTTAAAGAAGTTATGGATAGCCTAGGTATACAGCACTTTAAATCCAGTGCGTATCATCCTAAATCCCCGGGAGCTTTAGAAAGGTGGCATCAGACCTTGAAGACCATGTTGAGAGCATACTGTCAGGATTACCCAATGATTTGGATAAAAGTATCTCATTTGTATTTGCCATTAGAGATGCTTCAAATGAATCTACTCAGTTCACTCTCTTTGAGTTAATATTCGGGCTTGAAGTGAGAGGCCCCTTGAAATTAATTAAAGAAAAATTAAAAGGACCAAAGTCAGAGATCTCACACTTAGATTATGTATCTGAGGTGAGGGAAAGTTTAAATCAAATTGGTGAGTTAGCTAAACAGCACCTGAAAAGGCCACAGCATAGAATGAAACAGGTAGTAGATAAAAGCTCTAAGACTTGGATGTTTTCCCGAGGGGATGACGTGCTAGTACTGTTACCAGTGATAGAAGATCCCTTCAAAGCCAGGTTTAGTGGTTCCTTTCAAATTCACTTACATTACCAATCATCTTAACTTTGCAACAGTTGATGTTAGTCAGAGCGAGTATGCACATGAGTTTGTGGTTTTGATTGATTTCCCAAATGTGCAGAATGTCATTGACTACAAACACCCTCAGGTAACCCAAGAGTATTTATATCCGTAAAAAACTCTAATCCATCAATGTGCAGCTAGCATGCAACTGTAAAAATATGCTTTTGCAAATATGCACAAGATAGTCAGCCACCAATGTGCTTGCATCTTGAAGCTGTTGTTATGGACTAGGCCAGACCCCCAAAACTTTTTAAGAAGGTAGTCCAGAACCAAATGTTTCTAGTTGTTTTTAGCAGATGTAAGATGAATATTCCAGGAGTGACACAGCTGGTCAAACCACTCAGTTGTAAACAAAACAGAATTTACTTACACATGAACAAAAGAAAACCAAATTTAGAATAACATAACTATTTGAAAATCCAACCAATATGAAAATGCAACTTAACAAAGAGCTGTCCTGATTTCCTGCAATGTCCCATAAACACACCCCTTGGCAAAGTAGTAAATTCAAACACAGGTTCTTACAGGAGACAAATGTCAGAGAGAGAAAGAGAGAGAGAGAGGATCAGCATTGAGCTGTTTTTTTGGGTCCCCACCAAAACAAAACCCAAAACTAGAAAAAAACTTCAACTGGAAGAACCCTTTCATTGTACAAGTATTTAAAAAAAACTTTAAGCCTTTTCTGATTGTTGACTTAGGCAGCGCGTGTAGCCAATATTAAAGTAGTCAGCTCAGACATTTCGGCACCTCTGCCTTTATGACACCTCTCAAGGATCGAATAACCTTTTTAAAGGAGCAGCATCGTCACACTGCCCAATCTTGATTATTTCACCACAGGAGTAATTGCTCAGCCACAATGGGAACCACTTAGTATTTAGCTGATAACACTTAATTAAAACTAAAGATATAACACTCAAGAACCATACAATCAATGTTTTATTGCCATCAGATATGTCATTGAACAAGTCATGAGAATGCTGAAGATGCACTTCAGGTGTTCTAACGCATCTAGGGATCCTTTCCCACCAACCAGAGTGTCCAGAATGGTCAACATAACATGTGGTCTGCACAACATTGTGCAGAGTGAGGTATGGGCTGGCAGGAGGACTAAGACATAGAGCATGGATTCTGTTTGGATGGTTCAAACATGTCGGAGAAAGAAGAAAAAAAGTGGGAGGAACAAGGTGGTGATGGCAATGCACCACCAGCTGAGCACACTGCTGCACAGAAAGCCTTAATTATTGTAAGGTTCATTTAAGTTTTATAATGGGACCTTTCCGTAACTGAAAACATTCCATTCTTACTCCCATGCCATAGAACCAAAACAACCACGCAAACCCCTGTCATATTCCCTATCAGCTATTATCAATTTATGTTCTCTTACTCATATCAATCAATGAAAAAGCCCATGCCAGCCAGCAACCAAGATTAAGAATGCTCGGGTTAGGATATTCATACAATGTCTAAGATGCTCATGTGTTCCATGCTGTTGTGCAACTACAGATCTATAATCTTGGTTTTCCCAGTTTCAATGCATGTGGCTTCAGCAGATGTAAAGAGAGAAAAAAAAACTGCAGATGCTGGAATCCAAAGTAGGCAGGCAGGGAATCTGGAAGAACACAGCAAGCTAGGCAGCATAAGGAGGTGAAGAAATTGATGTTTCAGGTGTAACCCTTCTTCAACCTTTCTTCAGAAGAGTTACACCCGAAATGTTGGCTTCTCCACTTCCTGATGTTGCTTGACTTGCTGTGTTCTTCCAGCCTCCTGTCTATCTACTCAGCAGATGTAATAACAGGCTCTATACCACTCCAGCTTTGATTGTTGTGTTGACTTTGGCTGATGTTCACTGGGTTTTGGAGCCTATAAGAACCCTGACAAAGACTATTGCAGGGGCAGACTCAGCTACCACAAAGCAGCATCTCAGGTAATGACTACAATCACCATCTATCACCATAGCACTCTTATGGCTAAGTCGACTTTACTGCTGCCAATATGCAGGACAACACTTTGTTGCGGATCAATGAGGTGGTGAAAGGCCTCAGATGGATTCCTATTTAAGTTAGCATCTAGAGTCTGCAAAGCCTTGCTCATGGCCTGCACAAATTAGTATAATTGCCTTACTTAACATTCTATGTAGGTGGCCAGTCTATCCATACATAGACTGGCCACCTTGCCAGTTTGCATTTTGCAGTGCCGATTTGCAGATGCTGGTGTTGGACTGGGGTGTACAAAGTTAAAAATCACACAACACCCGGTTTTAGTCCAACAGCAGTGCCATGCAACATCAAACCACTCATGCTTGAAGTAGATTTCTCTTATTTCTCTGCAACTGTGAATTAATGTGCTGTAAGACATATCAATAACCACACAGTCTCTGTTCCTGCTCAATTATTATTCTCTTCTTATAAAGGTTTACAAAATCATAAGGGGTACAGACAGGGTAAATAGACAAGGTCTTTTCCCTGGGATGGGAAAGTACATAACTAGAGGGCATAGTTTGAGGTGAGAGGGGAAAGATTTAGAAGGAGCCTATGGGCAACTTTATCCCACAGAGTGCATGTATGGAATGAACTGCCAGAGGAAGTGGTGGAGACTGGTATCATTACAACATATAAAAAGCATCTGGATGGGTATATGAATAGGAAGAGTTTAGAGGGATATGGGCGAGGTGCTGGCATATGAGATTAGATTACATTCGGAAATGGATGAGTTAGAACGAAGGGTCTGTTTCCATGCTATACATCTCTATGACTTTATGATGATTCACAGCGTTGCACAGCCTCTCTGTCCAGTCGAGCAGAGATGGAATGGAGGTGTGCCTTCCAAACTGGATTCTCCTTCAGTGTCTCTGCCATAACCAGCTGCTCATATTTACTTGTGAAATGTGAGTCACCAGGCAAAAACTTAAATATCTCTCATTCTCCTGAGAAAGCATCTGAGTTGATGTACGATCTGAAAGATTCTTGTGACAGTGTACCCTCAGAATAATTGGGCTCTTGTGAGGAATCACTGTCCATGACCTCCAATAGCTTTTGCTGCATGCTTGAAGATCCCATGGGAGATTAAAAAACATTAATGGGTACTGTCAAGATGAAAATTTGAATGTTGTCATTACAAAGATTGATCATATTTAATTCGCTGTTTAAATCAAGTCAACTTGACTGTATGACATGTAAGTTGCTGTAATCAACTGGGCCATCAAGTATTTGGAAACTCTCCATCTCTCATAGTCTGCCACACACTCTTCCAATGTGCTTTTAAGTTGTTACATGTATTAAAGGGCCATCTCTTGTTCTCTGCCTCTCCATAGCGTTTTGTGCTATCTTCTCCTGCAAGAGAGGAAAATTATATCTTTAAAACCATATAATGGCATATGCTCAGCTTGTGGACAGAGTGCATTTGATGAAGATGAGTATAAGGAAGAGCATAAGACTGTAAAAGTATGTAGGTGAGCAGAAGATATTGGAAGAATACTTGGGAATGTGAGCATAGAAGGACGAAGAATGTCGTCCTTTTAAGGTGGCTGTGAGGTGTAGTGAAAATGGGCTTAAAAAGGGAGAACAAAAATTTGGGAGGATGCAGACAGAAGGATCAAAGTGAATGTGCACTTAAACTTACTTGCCTGACCTGGTGAAGCCATTAAAGTGCTTTCTCCTCTGATTCTAAAAAAGAGTGACTACTGCATTTTCTGCACTAAATCCAAGAATATGGCTCTATGTATATGTTGTTGACTCCCTGCACCACTCCAATCACACATTTTTTGGATCAGCAGTAGGAGTCCTCCTCCATTGTCTGGGTATAAGTTATCTTAAACTGCCTGTCACTTCAACATCACAGGAGGTGTCGTTAATGTAAGGCACAGCCTTTGAGCATCCTGAGCCAGTAGTGATGCTTCTTCCCTTGTTCTGCAAGTTGTGTCTTTGTGTTAGTCCTAATGGAGTTGAATTGGTGTGTTATGCGTTCTTTTCATGCATCATGCAGCTGATGAAACAGATCTCTGGAAGTAAAGTGGCAATGAGGCGTCTGTGCTAAAGAAACACTGACACTAAACATTCAGTTATGACCTGATCAAGAAGAGGAAGGGGTGGATGGATTTACCAATCCAATGTATATATTTATGCACTTAATTGGTTATGTGCTAAGAAATAGTCAGTTAAGTTTGATTCTGATTTTTAGCAAAGAGGTCAACTTTATTGTTCTGAAACTGACGTGGGGAAAACATTAAAAGATTAATATAAGTTCCAAAATCCAAATCCACATGCCAAATTCTAAATCATAAAAGATAAAAGGGTCAGTTCACACTTTGTGGCTGATATCCTGGGTCCCCACTGAAATGATGTTTCAACACCTCGGTGGAATGTCTTTATTCCTCTTGAAGATATTGCTATACAAATTCAGAAGATTTCCAGTAGAATTCTCTGCTTGCTTGCAACGATGTAGACAAAGCTCAAGACTGAGTGAGAGCAAATATTCCTCATTCCTGCTGTTCTATTCTCTGACAGCTGAAATCCAAATCTGCAAACAAAACATGATTGATCACATGGCTTTTCACTAATTGCCATCAGAGATTCAAAAATTTATTAGATATTCCAAAAGATGGTTTTCATTAGTTTGCATTTGCACTTGTTCTTCGCCATGGTTTCACGACCCCAGGTGATTCCACTATTGCCTACTCTGATTCTCCATTTTTTATCAGGTAAGAAAGGAAGTTGTTTGCATGCTTGAGGAGTTATTGTTCCTGGTGGTCATCCTAGTTCCTGTATTTCCATGGAATGTAAATGGCTTAGAGAAATAAAAATTGGCAGCCATTTTAATGTTGAGAGTGTGTTGCTGGAAAGGCACAGCAGGTGAGGCAGCATCCGAGGAGCAGGAGAATAGTTGTTTCGGGCAAGGGCCTTTCATCAGAAAAGAGCCATTTTAATATTACTGTGTTGTTCTATCATTGTTTCAGTGAATTGTCATTTTTTAAAAAGAAAATCCAAAATGTTAATCCATCTTCATGACAGTACATCTGGGTGTTGTGTGCAATATTGCTGCCTCCCCTCCTCTAAGAACATCTCCCAAGAAAAACAGAGGCAAAGGTCTTGGTTCAGAGAAATCAAATCAAGACACCAGAAAAGAAATTATGCAAGATGAAATAGATAAGAAGGATTGTAATCAGAATTTAGAGCATTACAGCAAGGAGAGAAACATAAATGAAAATCCAGATAATCAAAATATAGCATATATGCCAAATAATTTACTAGTTATATAATCGGGGCTCTTTTATAAGCAACCTGTTCAGACATGTTATAACACATCTCTGAACCAGTTGGAATTTGAACCTGGGCTCCCCAAGAATCCAGATCATGTTTTTTTTTGCAATCATGTCTATAAGTATTCTTACATACAACTGAATGGGATGTTTTCCCATCATGAAATCATCCAGAGTATTTTTATGACTAATAACCACCACCAGTAAATCACCCATGTTTTCTAATTGATTAATCCATGCACACAGCCTTTTAGGTCAATGCAGACCATTACAGATAGGGAGAGGGAGCTCTGGCTAAAACAAAATTGAGTTGGAAGGGGCAGACTGGGGGGGGGGGGGGGGGTGGGGGGGGGGGGGGGTTTGGAGGAGGAGTTAAGATCCCTCAGGATATCCGAGACATCTGAGATCCAATTAGCTTTATACAGGTAAGATGCCTTGCAGAGAATTTCACTGTTTTTCTGAAACTATATAGAACATAGATCATTACAACGCAGTGCAAGCCCTTTGGCCCGCGATGTTGCGCCAACCTGAGAAACCAATCTGAAGCCCATCTAACATACACTATTCCATTTTCATCCATATATCTACTCAATGACCATTTAAATGCCTTTAAATTTGGCGAGTCTACTACTATTGCAGGCAGACCGTTCCATGCCCCTACTACTCTCTGAGTAAAGAAACTACCTCTGACATCTGTCCTATATCTATCACCCCCCTCAATTTAAAGCTATGTCCCCTTGTGCTAGCCATCACCATCTGGGGAAAAAGGCTCTCACTGTCCACCTTATCTAACCCTTTGATCATCTTATATGTCTCAATTAAGTCACCTCTCAACCTTCTTCTCTCTAATGAAAAGACAGTCTCAAGTCCCTCAGCCTTTCCTCATAAGACTGTTCCTCCATTCCAGGCAACATCCTAGTAATTCTCCTCTAAACCTTTTCCAAAGCTTCCACTTCCTTCCTATAATGCGGTGACCAAAACTGTATGCAATACACCAAGTGCAGCCGCACAAGAGTTTTTACAGCTGCAGCATGACCTCATAGCTCCGAAACTCAATCCCTCTACAAATAAAAGCTAACACACCGTATGCCTTCTTAACAACCCTAACAACCTGGGTGGCAACTTTCAGGGACCTATGTACATGGACACGAAGATCTCTCTGCTCATCTACACTGCCAAGAATCTTACCATGATTTGGAGATGCTGGTGTTGGACTGGGGTGTACAAAGTTAAACATCATACAATACCAGGTTATAGGAGAAAGTGAGGCCTGCAGATGCTGGAGATCAGAGCTGAAAATGTTTTGCTGGAAAAGCGCAGCAGGTCAGGCAGCATCCAGGGAACAGGAGAATCGACGTTTCGGGCATAAGCCCTTCTTCTCTCTTGGCTTACAGCCAAATAGCCAAGACTGACTAGGAGGAATGAGTCTTTCAAGGTGTCTGCTCTAGGTCATTATCAAGCTTCCTCTTCCTCTTCCACCTGATGAAGGAGCAGCACTCTGAAAGCTAGTGCTTCCAATTAAACCTGTTGGACTATAACCTGGTGTTGTGAGATTTTTAAGAGTCTTACCATTAGCCCAGTAATTTGCATTCCTGTTGCTTCTTCCAAAGTGAATCACCTCACACTTTTCCACATTAAACTCCATTTGCCACCTCTCAGCCCAGCTCTGTGGCTTATCTATGTCCCTCTGTAACCTGCAACATCCTTCAGCAGTATCCACAACTCTACTGACCTGAGTGTCATCCACAAATTTACTAACCCATCCTTCTACGCCCTCATACAGGTCATTTATAAAACTGACAAACAGCAGTGGCCTCAAAACAGATCCTTGCGGTACACCACTAGGAACTGAACTCCAGGATGAACATTTCCCACCAACCACCACCCTGTCTTCTTTCAATTCGCCAATTTCTTATCCAAACTGCTAAATCACCCTCAATCCCATGCCTCCGTATTTTGTGCAATACCCTAACGTGGGGAACCATATCAAAGGCCTTACTGAAATCCTTATACACCACATCAACTGCTTTACCCTCATCCACCTATTTGGTTACCTTCTCAAAGAACTCAATAAGGTTTGTGAGGCATGACCTATCCTTACAAAACCATGTCAACTATCTCTAATCAACCTTCTTTTCTATATGATTATAAATCCTATCTTTTATAACCTTTCCCAACACTTTACCCACAACCGAAATAAGGCTCACCAGTCTATAATTATCAGGGTTGACTCTACTCCCCTTCTTGAACAAGGGGACAACATTTGCTATCCTCCAGTCTTTTGGCACTATTCCTGTAGCCAATGACGACATAAAAATCAAAGTCAAAGGCTCTGTAATCTCCTCCTTAGCTTCCCAGAGAATCCTAGGATAAATCCCATTTAGCCCATGGGACTTATCTATTTTCACACTTTCCAGAATTGCTAACACCTCCTCCTTGTGAATGTCAATCCCAAATATTCTTATAGCCTGTATCTCAGTAGTCTCCTTGACAACATTGTCTTTTTCCAGTGTGAATACTGAAAATATTCATTTCGTGCTTGCCCATCTCCTCTGACTCCATGCACAACTTCCCACTACTATCCTTGATTGCCCTGATCTTTCTCTAGTCATTCTTTTATTCCTGATATACCTAAGGAAAGCTTGAGGGTTTCCCTTGATCCTATCTGCCAACAACTTCTCATGTCCCTTCCTGGCTATTTTTTTAGCTCTCTCTTTAGGTCTTTCCTGGCTAACTTGTAACTCTCAAGCGCCACCCTAACTGAGCCTTCTTCTTCCTCTTGACAAGAGATTCAACTTCTTTAGTAAACCACGGCTCCCTCACTGGACTGCTTTCTCCCTGCCTGACAGGTACATAGTTATCAACGACACGCAGTAGCTGTTCCTTAAATAAGCTCCACATTTCAATTGTGCCCAACCCCTGGCAGTTTCCTTCCCCATCCTATGCATCCTAAATCATGCCTAATCGCATCATAATTGCCTTTCCCCCAGATATAACTCTTTCCCTGCAGTATATACCTACCCCTTTCCAATGCTAAAGTAAACACAACCAAATTGTGGTCACTATCACCAAAGTACTCACACACCTCCAAATCTAATACCTGGCTGGGTTCATTATCCAGTACCAAATCCAATGTGGCCTCTCCCCTTGTTGTCCTGTCTACATACTGTGTCAGGAAACCCTTCTGCACACATTGGACAAAAACTGACCCATCTAAAGTACTTCAACTATCGTGTTCTCAATCAATATTTGGAAAGTTAAGGACCCCATAAGAACTACCTATCCAGAATTATCTTTGCTATCCTTTTCTCTACATCTCTGGAACTATTTGGCAGCCTGTAGAAAACTCCAAACAGGGTGAACTCTCTTTGCCTGTTTCTAACCTCAGCCCATACTACCTCAGTAGACGAGTCCTCAAGCATCCTTTCTGCCACCATAATACCGTCTTTGATCAACAAAGCCACATTCCCTCCCCTTTACCATCTTCTCTGTTATTACTGAAACATCTAAATCCCGAAATCTGCAACAATCATTCCTGTCCCTGCTCTATCCATGTCTCCGAAACAGCCACAACATCGAAATCCTAGGAACCAACCCATGCTGCAAGTTCATCCACCTTTATTCCAGATACTCCTGATGTTGAAACAGACACACTTCAAACTAACTTTTTGTTTGCCAGTGCCCTCTTGCGACTTTGAAACTTTATATTTGACCTCTCTACTCTCAACCTCCTGTATACTGGAACTACAATTTAGGTTCCCATCCCCCTGTTGAATTAGTTTGAACCCTCCTGAAGAGCTTTCGTAAATCCCCACCTGGATTATTGGTACCCCTCTGGTTTAGGTGAAGACCATACTGTTTGTAGAAGTCCCACCTACTCCAGAAAGAGACCCAATTATCCAGGAATCCAAAACCGTCCCTCCTGCACTATCCCTGTAGTCACGTGTTCAACTCCTCTTTCTCCCTATTTCTCGCCTAGATAGCACGTGGCATGGGTAGCAAGCCAGAGATAACAACTCTGTCTGTTCTAGTTTGAAGTACCCTACATTGAATACAGAAGAGTTGGTCTTTAAATAAAATATTAGAAATGCCTTGGAAGTAATCCATTGAGAAGGCAAATAATCATGAAAGAAAGGCTTGAAATAAATGAATTATGCTACTTATGCTATTCCTTAAGTTATGAAGAAAGCAAGTGCCATGCAGAAGAGTGATTTAGCAGTGGTTAGATAGTAATCTTGATATTGAAGAGAGCACACCAGGTTTCATTCATATAATGAATTTTTATTCAAGTAAGATGTACAAGGTAAATATGTTGCAGAATATATACAAAACTAATTGGAAGAGAGGCCATGTCAGCACCCACTCATTACCCCTCAACTTCCCTCTACAAAGCATGGATAACTCAGAGGGAAATTGTGTTTTTTTTGCCAACCTCTTGAGATTTACTGAAGAGGTAACAGAAAGAGTCAGTGGAGATAATACTGTTTGTGTGGCATACATGGACTTTCAAAAGGCATATAATACAGTGCCACTGCAGATTTATAGACTTATGAGTAAAGTTTTAGTTCATGGAACAAAGGAGGCAGTAATAATATGACAGACATATTGGTTGAGTAATAGGAAACAGAGTGGTGGTCAATGGATGTTTCCAGCCTGGGAGTAGGTTTGCAGTGGACTTCACCAGGGTTCAGTTGTGGGAAATATGTTTTCCATAATATATATTAACAACCTAGATTTTGATGTTCAGCGAACAATTTCAAAGTTGTCGATGAATCGTGACTTGGAAGTATTGTAATGTTTGAAGACCACAGTGTAGAACTCCAAAAAGGGCATTAATACATTGCTGGATACTTGGCAGATGAGGTTCAATGTGGAGAAGTATTATGTGATACATTTTATTAAGAACATAGACAGTCAATACAAAATAGGGGTGTACAATATTTGATGGTATGCAGGAGCAGAAGAATCTTGATATGTGTGCATGGATCAGTGAAGATGGGAAGTGAGGTGGAGAGAGCAGTTTATAAATCAGTTAATACAGTACCCTGGGTTTTATTAACACAAGCACAGAGTACAAGATCAAGGAGGTTACTCTCTGCTTACACAGAGACTTATTAGACCTCAGCTTCAGTACTGTGGATAGTTCTACATTATAGATACAGGCAGGATGTGAATGCATTGGAAGTAGAAGAAATTTACAAAAATGTTTCAAGGGATACAAAACCTCAGTTAGAAGGATAGATTGCAGAGATTGGGAATGTTGTTCTAAGAGAGAAAACTTTAGGAGGAGATCTGATAAAAGTTTTTAAAATCATAAGAGATCTGGATAGAGTAGATAGGGAGAAACTGTTCCTGCTTGTAATAGAAGTGAGAATGAGAGGGCACAGATTTAAAGCGATTTACAAACTTAGCAAAAATGATGTGAGAAAAACACTTTTCACAAGAATGGTTTGGGTCTGCAGTACACAGCCTTAAAATCTGATGGAAGCAGAAACAAGTGGGAGGCATTCAAGAAGGCATGATCATTATTTGAATAGAATCAATGTGTAATGGTATGGGCAAAAGGCAGGAGAATGGTGACACATTATAATGCTTATTGAAGAACTGGTGCAGATAATAACAAGCTGAATGATCTCTTTCTGCACTGAAATAATTCTGTGATTCTGTGAAATAAGATATTATAGCTGCTGAATGGCTTCCTAGGAATAAAGGAGCAATTCCTATTTTGTTCATGCGTAATCTCAACCATGCTTGTATGTTTGCAACAGGAGCAGACAACATCACCAACTTAAATCCATTATCAAATGGAAATTAAGTGCTGAGCTGTTCTTGTAAACTTCCTGGCAACCAGTTAAGAAATAGTATTAATGAAGGACATCCAGATTCTTGGTTGTAGGACATCTATAATCGGGACATGCCCAAAGACAAGTAGGACCTGGAGTAAGAACTGGAGTAAGAGTAAGAACTCCAAGGACTTCAGGAGAATCTCTCAAGACTTTGTCAAGACTTCACCAATATTCTATCAGCACTTATTCTGCAAATTCTGAGCATTTCACACAAAGTAAACACTTTACTACTCTACCTTCCTGGACATATTCCAGGAGTCAACGGAGAGAGGAAGTACCTGAACATGAACATCTTGCTCTGTCAACAGAATGGCATAAGGACATAAGACCGGGCAAAGCAGCATTAGCTACTGCAAGAGAGCGAAACAGGACAGAGGAACACCCTTCCTCTTCAATCACAACCTTCAGGATGCTTCTGAGAACTTTTGCACCTGTTCATGCATTAGATGTACTAACCTGAAACCACCTAACCCAGTCCACCACTTCAAAGTCCACCTATAATGTTGTGGAAAGGTTCCTTGTAATGCATGTTTGAGTGCTAAACCAACAAATGTGTGTTTTTGTTGCTACCAGACATGTTTAAATCACAGCAATCAACAAGTATCCCCAAAAATGTGAAACAAAAGCAGACTTTCAAACAGGAATCTCTTATTTGGACAGCATTATCTTAATCATATTATCTCCTCATAGCTCGACACCATCCTGTCCTCACGGTCCAGGAACTCCCCACATACATTTGGGACTCCACCTGTGCCCTCCACCTACTCCATGATTTTAACTTCCCTAACCCTCAATGCCTCATGTTCACCATGGTCATCCAGTCCCTTTACACATCCCTCTGCCATGGTGAAGGCCTCCAAGCTCACCGTTCCTTCCTCTTCCAATCAGTATGCCTCCACCGCCACATTCATTCGATTGCTGGAACTGATCCTCACCCTCACCAACTTTTCCTTTAATTGTCCCACTTCCTTCAAACAAAAGGGGGGGCCCCAGCTGCGCCTACCTCTTTGCAGGACACATGGAACAATCCATCTTGCGCAGTTACATTGGCACCATCCCCCACCTCTTCCGCCGCTACATTGTTAACTGTATTGGCACCACTTCATACTCCCATGAAGGATGGAACACTTCATCAACTTCACAAACACCTTCCACCCTGACCTTAAGTTCACCTGGACCATCTTGGACACCTCCCTCCACTTCCTGGACCTCTCCATCTCCATTTCTGGTGGCCAACTGAACACGGACATCTATTTCAAACCCACTGACTCCCACAGCTACCTTGACTACACCTTCTCCCAACCCCTCTCCTGTAAATACAAGATCTCTTACTCCCAATTCCTCTGCCTCCACCATATCTGCTCCCAGGAAGAGCAATTCCACTCCAGATCGTCCCAGTTGGCCTCCTATTTCCAGGACTGCAATTTCCCCTCCCACATGATCAACAATGCCCTCCAGCACATCTCCTCCATTTCCTGCACCTCTACCCTTGAATCCCACTCCTCCAACCGCAACAAGGAAAGGATCCCCCGCTCTTCCCCCACACCCCTGCATCCCGGTCCTCACCTTCCACCCCACTAATATTCTGATATTGCTCATTATTATCCTCCACCATTTCTGCCACCTACAATCACCACCCATCACATATTTCCCTTCCTACCACTGCATTCTGCAGAGACTATTCCCTCCGTGACTCCCTCATTAGGTCCATGTCCCCCACCATCCCACTCTCCAGTCCTGGCAGCATCCTGTGCCACTGTAAAAGGTGTAAAACCTGCGCCCACACCTCCCCCTTCACCTTCATCCAAGGCCCAAAAGATCTTTTCACTGCCGACAGAGATTTTCTTGCACACCCATCCACCTCATCTACTGTGTCCATTGCTGTCGATGTAGTCTCCTCTACATCGGGGAGACAGAATGCCAACTCACGGAGGGTTTCAGGGAAAATCTATGGGAGACATGCACCCAACAACCCCACCGTGCTGTGGCCAACCACTTCAATTCCCCGTCCCATTCCACCAAGGACATGCAAGTTCTGGACTACCTCCAACGCCAAATCCAAGCCACTGGACAACTGGAGAAAAATGCCTCATTTTCCACCTTGGGACCCTTCAACCACATGGCATCAACATCAACTTCACTAGTTTCCAAATCCTCCCTCTTCCCCCCAACCTCGTCCCAGATCCAACCTTCCAAATTGGCACTGCCCTCTTGACCTCTCCCACCTGTCCATCTTCCTTCCCACCTATCTGCTCCACCTTCCCCACCAACCTAACACAATTACCCCCCCGCCACCTGCATCCATCTAATGCCTTCCCAGCTACCTCACACCCAGCCCCAGTGCACCCTCCTATTTATCTCTCAGCCACCTTCCCCCAACCCCACATTCCTGATGAAGGGCTTCTACCCAAAACATCGACTCTCCTGCTCCTCAGATGCTGCCTGACCTGCTGTGCTATTCCAGCACCACACTTTTCGACTCTGATTCTCCAGCATTTGCAGTCCTCACTTTCTCTCAGCATTAGCCTACTGCCTGGTTTCACTTCTAGATCAAAATGATCCCCTCTATTCTTAGTCATACTGGCTGAGGAATAAGTATTGACAAGAACACCAAGGATATTTTGCCTGGTCTTCTTCACAATAGTATTGGAGGATCTTATATGCCTATCTGATAGGACAAAGAGCAGCCCTAATTTCTGCAAAATCTTTGGACATCTCAAAGTCTTCCTCTCACCTCCAAGTTCTGTCTGAAAGTGGAAGTCAATGTGTCAGCATGCTGATCACGTGTGAACGCTGGAGTGGATGGTGTGGCTGTATTGACCGATCCACTTAGGCTGGTTTACCAATATGCCAGATAGTGAATTTAGTGATTTCAGCAGCTTCTAATTATATATATTTTCAACCAACCTGTTCATGCACGTTATGACAGCCCATACAGCAGGTAGCATTTGATCTCCAGCAATGTCGCCTAGAGTTAGAGTCAATGCTGGTTCCACAAGAGTCCAAGCTGGTAGTTATAGATATTTTTAATGAACCTGTTCAGACATGTTATGGCACTCCTCTGGATTAGGTGGAATTTGAACCTGAGCTTTCTGGCTTAGAGACAGAAATCTGCCACTGCACCACAGCAGCCTTCAGTTGGTGGTTCTATGGTGTCTTTAATTTAGAGCAACTCCAAAATATTTAAAAGTCATTAACAGGAAGAACTAAAAAAACACAAGGTAGGGAAATATGTCACGAATATAATAAATAAGAGCAGTAGTCGGCCATTTGTCCTTCAAGCCTGCCTTGTCATTCAGCAATATTATGGCTGATCTGTCTCAGGCCTCAGCTCTTCTTTTGTGTCCGCTCAGTACAGCTGTAATCTCCTCAATGTTTCAAAGATCTATTAACTTCCTGTTTAAATGCTTTCAGTGATCCAGTCTGCACAACTTTCTGGAGCAGAGAATTCCAGACATTCTCTACCCTTTGGGAGAAGAAATCCCTTCGCACCTCAGTTTTAAATGAGGCCACCTATTCTGCAACCATGTCCCTTGGTTCTAAATTCTACCACTAGTAGAAATATCTTCTCAACATTTACCCTGTCAAGGCCTCTCATAATCTTGTATGTTTCAATGAGATCACCCTCATTCTTCTGAACTCTAATGAATAAAGGCCTAACCCATTTAGTTGCTCTTGACATATCAAGCCTTTGGCCTAGGAATCAGCTGAGTGAATCCCTTTTGAACAGCCTCTTATGCCAGTATATCCTTTTCTTGAAATACAGGGATGAAAACTATACACCGTACTCCAGATATGACCTCATTCATAACAGGACTTCCCTGTTTTCAAAATCCAACCATCTAACAATTAAGGCCAAAATTTCATTATTTGGAGATGCCGGTGTTGGACTAGGGTGTACAAAGTTAAAAATCACTCAACACCAGGTTCTCATCCAACAGGTTTAATTGGAAGCATTAGTTTTCGGAGCGCTGCTCCGAAACCACCTGATGAAGGAGCAGCGCTCTGAAAGCTAGTGCTTCCAATTAAACCTGTTGGACCAAAATTTCATTTATCTTCTAAATTACTTATTGCACATGCATGCTAACTTCTTGCGTTTCATGCACAAGAATATCTAGATTCCTCCGGCTGATTGTTTTTTTCATCCCTTTCCATTTAAATAATAATCTGCCTTTTCATTTTTCCTACATTACATCCTATTGCAAGAGTTCTTATGACTTTATCACAAAATACCCCACTAACTATTTTTGTGTCAACAGCAAATTTGGATACATTACACTCTTACCCTTTTGCCAAGTCATTTATATAGTCAGTAAATAATTGACAACCTTGTACTGATTCTTGTGGCACCTGGTCAGAAGTCACCCAACACCAGGTTATAGTCCAACAGGCTTATTTAAAATGACAAGCTTTCAGAGTGCTGCTCCTTCATCAGGTGAAGTGATGGAAAAAAAGATCGAAAAGTTAAAGTTCTAAATTGGAGGAAGGCAATTTTGATGGTATTAGGCAAGAACTTTAAAAAGTTGATTTGGTGTGAATGTTCACAGGTAAAAGGGACGGCTAGAAAATGGGAAGCCCTCAAAAATGAGATAACAAGAGTTCAGAGACAGTATGTTCCTGTTAGGGTGAAACAGAAGGCTGGTAGGTGTGGGGAATGCTGGATGACAAGAGAAATTGAGGTTTTGGTCAAGAAAAAGAAGGAAGCATGCGCCATGTATAGACAGCAGAGATCGAGTGAATCCTTAGAAGAGTATAAAGGCAGTAGGAGTTTATTTAAGAGGGAAATCAGCAGGGCAAAAAGGGGACACGAGATAGCTTTGGCAAATAGGGTTAAGGAGAATCCAAAGGGATTTTATAATTACAAAGGAACCTTCATTATCCGAAGGACACATTTGGTTAATCGAATTCCGGATAATCGAATGCTGGATATGTTGTTTAGTCAAGCATCAGGACCTTGTGATCTTGCCAGACATTCGAATGCCGATATTGAGGTTGCTTTGTAGATTAAGGACAAAAGGGTAGCTAGGGAGAGAATAGGCCTCCTCAAAGATCAGCAAGGCGGCCTTTGTGTGGAGCCGCAGGAGATGGGGAAGATACTAAACAAGTATTTTGCATCAGTGTTTACTGTGGAGAAGGACATGGAAGATACAGAATGTGGGGAAATAGACGGTGACATCTTGAAAATGTCCAAATTACAGAGGAGGAAGTACTGGATGTCTTGAAATGCACAAAGGTGGATAAATCCCCAGGACCTGACCAAGTGTACTCTAGAACCCTGGGAAACTAGGGAAGTGATTGCTGGGCTCCTTGCTGAAATATTTGAATCATTGATAGTCACATGTGAGCTGCCGGAAGACTGAAGGTTGGCTAATGTGGTGCCACCATTTAAGAAAGATGGTAAGGCAAAGCCAGGGAACTATAGATCAAGAGCCTGACATTGGTGGTTGGCAAGTTGTTGGAGGGACTCCTGACGAACAGGATTTACATACACTTGGAAAGGCAAGGATTGATTAGGGATACTCAACATGGCTTTGTGCATGGGAAATTATGACTCACAAACTTGGTTGAGTTTTATGAAGTAGTAATGAAGAGGACTAATGACAGTAGAGTGGTAAAGGTGATTTTTATGGACTTCAGTGAGGTATTTGACAAGATTTCTCGTGGTAGGCTGGTTAGGAGGTTCGATCACATGGGTATACCGGAAGAACTAGCCATCTAGACACAGCACTGGCTCGATGGTGGAAGACAGAGGGGGATGGTGCAGGGTTGCTTTCAGACTGGAGGCCTGTGACCAGTGGTGTCCCACAAGGATGGGCCCTGGTCCACTATCCTTAATCTACAAAGCAACCTCGATATCAGCATTCGATTGTCCAAATATCGGATTATCTGGCAAGATCACAAGGTCCTGATGCTTGGCTAAACAACATATCCAGCATTCGATTAACCAAATGTGTCCTTTGGATAATCAAGGTTCCTTTGAAATTATAAAATCCCTTTGGATTCTCCTTAACTCTATTTGCCAAAGCTATCTCAATGTCCCCTTTTCATCACTTATATAAATGAACATAGGAGGTTAGTAAGTTTGCAGATGACACCAAAATTGGAGATTTAGTTGTCAGTGAAGAAGGTACCTCAGATTGCAATGGGATCTTGATCAGATGGGCCAATGGGCTGAGGAGTGGCAGATGGAATTTAATTTAGATAAATGTGAGGTGCTGTATTTTGGAAAGGTAAATCAGGGGAGGACTTAAACGCTTAATGATAAGGTCCTGGGGAATGTTGCTGAGCAAAGAGACCTTGGAGTGCAGGTTCATAGTTCCTCGAAAGTGGAGTCACAGGTATGTAGGATAGTGAAGAAGTATGCTTTCCCTTATTGGTCAGAGCTTGGAGTATAAGAGTTGGGAGGTCATGTTGCGGCTGTACAGGGCTTTGTTTAGGCCACTTTTGGAATATTGTGTGCAATTCTCGTCTCCCTCATATAGGAAGGATTTGTAAAACTTGAAAGGGTGCAGAAAAAAATTATAAGGATGTTGCCAGGGTTGGAGAGTTTGAGCTATAGGGTGAGGCCGAAGAGGCTGGGGTTGTTTTCCCTGCAGCATTGGAGGCTGAGGGGTGACGTGTAGAGGTTTATAAAATCATGAGGGGCATGGATCAGGTAAATAGACAAGGTCGTTTACCTAGGTAGGGGAGTCCTAGAGGGCATAGATTTAGGGTGAGAGGGGAAAGATTTTAAATGGACCTAAGGGACAACTTTTCACACAGAGGGTGGTGCGTGAATGGAATGAGCTGCCAGAGGAAGTGGTGGAAGCTGGTACAATTACAACATTTAAAGGCATCTGGATGGGTTTATGAATAGGAAGGGTTTAGATGAATATGGGCCAAGTGCTGACAAATGGGACTAGATTAGGTTAGGATATCTGGTCGGCATGGACGAGTTGGAAGGGTCTGTTCAGTCCCTATACATTTGTATGACTCTATGACTCTAAAAAGGAGCATATGCCGCACTGCGAACCAGTTCAAGAAAAAGTGCAGCGCTCTCTACAGTCTCTGGACCATTGAAAATCAAATGTAAAGCGCCAGAAATATTTCACGACTTAACATATCTCCGCAACGGTTTTCAGGCAGAGCGAGATCGGATCTCGAGTTGGTCGACTCAGCCAACAGCATTGTGGGCGGGATGGAGTGGGGGAACTCGCTGGTTGCCCACAGCCAGAGGTAAAGCGATCCCAGCAGCTGTTACACCCTTCTCAGCAGCCTGCGAGTTGCTGGCGTGTCCGGCTGGCATTGGTATGTGATCCAGATTGCAAAAACGAGGACAAAAACAGAGGAAATGTAAGTCTAATGAAAACGATCGGGACCAACCTTAGAGAAATAAAAAAAACAACACACTTTCGCCTGGAACTTTTGCGAGGGTTCTTCTGATCTTCGGCCGTAAATGTTATTGTAAGATCCAAGCATCCACAGATTTCTGCCGTTCTTCAATCTCAGCTACGATGTGAGATTGGGAGAAACCCTGGAAAAAAAAATCGACCTTTGCCACTTAAATATGACCAGTGGATCCCATCGTTAATTATTTATTCCAGCAGTATTCCTCGTCGCCCTGATTTATATTATGTCTTGCACTTGATTCATTTGTCTAAATTGTTACTTGCCAAGATAACATTACAGACCTCCAGAATCACCGCCTTATTTTTTAAGTAATACCAGCACTCAACGAACATTTCGAGTGTTGCCATTTATCAGAAGTTTATCGTGTCCAAAAGCTAGCTTCCACACTTAGCCCAAATGCTTACACAAACAGAAAATCTAATTCTGCCCTTTCCGCTGGCAAGAACAGTGCTGCAGTCATGGCAAATGCAAGGTGAAACACTCTCGGATCAAATGTTATAGCCGATCCCACTTAACTGTTTATTGTATCATTAAATATTCCTGTTAAGTGAATAAAATTGTAGAAGGGCCAACATAAACATTCCACTCATTTTGGTTAAATAAAGAGCTATAAAATTTCCATTATCTGAATAGTTTCCTACGATTGTATTGCATTTCCCAGCGTAGTGAACTTGACCATGTTTGTAACTCACCGCAGGAATTTGTTACTGCACACCATGATACAGCATCAATAAATGAAAAACAGCATAAAAATACTGAATACTGAGTTGTAGTTCGTTGTTAAAAATCACACATCATAGTCCAACAGGTTTAATTGTAAGCACACTAGCTTTCGGAGCGTCGCTCCTTCATCAGGTGGTTGTGCCCTGATTCGGCACAACCACCTAAGCACTCCGAAAGCTAGTGCTTCCAATTAAACCTGTTGGACTATAACCTGGTGTTGTGTGATTTTTAACTTTGTACACCCCGGTCCAACACAGGCATCTCCAAATCATGAGTTGTAGTTCGTCTGTTATGAATGAGTTTCATAAAGTTGATATTAATACAGGATATTTCTGGTTTTCTCAGATAAAGACTGTTTTTATTTGTCATGATTAATAAATTATTTATTTTTGGAAAAAAAACTATTATTTTCTTGATTGCAATGCTTCTTTATTTGCAACACATTATCACGCATTCAAATATTTAGTTTTCAATACTTCCTCTCTCCACCTGAAAGAAATCCTATTCTTGCTGGGTTGAAGATGATAAAACTTGTCTTTCATGTAACATTTTATGACCTCAAGACATCCCAAAGCAATCTAACCCCATGAAGTACCTTTGAAGAGTATCATTACTGTAATGCAGAATACATGGCAATCAATTGACAAACATAGGAGTGAACAAACCTGTTAATAAACAGTTGAGTGACAAATATTTGCCAGGACATTGGGTAGAACTCCTTTGCTTATCAATGAAAAGTACCATGGTATTATTTTCATTGCCTAAAAGCTGTCAGAGCTTTTGTTTAATAACTTATCCAAAAGACTACATTCAACAGACGTGCAGCTCTCAGCCTGGATTATATTGTCAAATCTCTGCAGTGGAACATGAATCCATTATTTGATTCAGAGGGGAAACAGATTTCAATCACTCTCTTATTGTTGGCCATGTTTTCTGTAGCCTTAGTCCTAAACTCTGGAATTGCTGTCTCCTGTCTCTCCAGCAAAGCTCTTGCCTTGAATTCTTTCTTTAAGGTATTTTTAACAGTTTACTCATCTACTCTTATATATTCTTACATGGCTAAGTATCATACTTTATTTTATAAGGTCCAGAGAAATATTTTGATTTTCTTTATAAAAACTGAGTTGCCATATAAATACAAGTTATTTTTGATATCACATACAAAATTATTGGCCATCTGTGTGGTGCACAATTCATGTCTGTTCCTGTGCAAAAGTGAGCGTTAGCCAATGCAGCATGTATCACCAAGAGATTTTGCAAATAATGGGTATATTGTTCAGATGAATGAGAGATGATCCCATTAAAACATATAAGATTTCAAGAGGAGTGAATTGAGTAAATATTGGGTGTTGGATTTAATGGAGGTGAAGGGATTTCTCCCGTCACATAAAGAGCCAGTAAGAGCCATTCGGTTTCGAAGGACTTATGCCCCAAACGTCGACTCTCCTGCTCCTCGGATGCTGTCTGACAGGCTGTGCTTTTCCAGCATCACACTCTTCGACTCTGATCTCCAGCATCTGTAGTCCTCACTTTCTCCTAAGAGCCATTCGGTGCTTCTTTTAGGGAACCTGCTCAATTAAATGCCACCCAGGCACTGAATTGAATATGGTCTGAGCTATCCCCAAATTAAGTAGGCATTAATAGGCTACTCAAGGGCCTCAGTTAGTGGCATAGCAGGATGGCCATGGATTTAACTGAAGCAAAGATGGGAAAGGTGACTGGGTTTCTACCAGTCTTCCTCTGCATGATTAATATCAAGTCAACTTCAAAGTTGCCACAGAGACAGCATTAAATTTCGCATTAGTCCAGAGAGTGCAGAACCAGGAGTGTAGTTTAAGAAGAATTTATGGTTATTTAGGACTGAGATTAGGAGAAATTTCTTCATTGAGAAGGTTCTGAATCTAAAAATCTCTCCCATAGAGGACTGTGGATCCTCAGAGGTTGAATATATTGAAGATTGGGATCAATACATCTTTGACACTAAGGGAATTAAGTGAAATGGAAATCGATTTGAGGGTCAAATGGTCCAGTATTGCTCCCAAAGTGCTAGGTTCCAAAATCAACAATTCTTGGGTAACTGGAAAAATAAATGTACAAGGGCAAGGTTGGTGTGAGGGACAGGCAGAGATGAAAGCAGGAGGTGCATGGTTACACCATCTGCAGTTGTACATCATTGTGAAGTAGGATTTGAGAAGGGGTATTAGACGTGAGCATACTGTCAAAACACTGATTTCAGCAATACTGTTGGCAATGCATCAGTGATAGCAGCTTCACTTATTCCTGATAACTTTTGCTCCATAGGAATTATTACATGCAGCTGGGCGTAGCTCCAACCCATTAGGTGTTGCGATCATTGGTCATCTTTTCCTACTAAAGAAAGTGAGGTACGTGACAGTGATGCCATATAATTGAGTAATATCACTGCCACAGCTAAACATTTGGCAATGTTTGCAACTGTTTGACATGAGTGCACGGCTTCCAGTAGTGCTAAGCAGCTGAGTGTGAACTGAGCATTTGTGAAGTTTGAGTTGTGGTTAATTTTAACTGTTAAAGAAGTCTGGTGAATGGTACAGAGTGAGACTGGGTGGTGCAATATATGGGATATATCAGATAAGGGGTGCATTCATTGATGTTGACAGTTTGTGTGAGATCATTAAACTTATTGTAGCACTGTATCCAGCTCTTTGTCTCTAAAGTAGTGGCACCAACTGCAATAGACACTGAATCACCATTTCATTCCCAGCACTTGACTGATTGACAACCTGGTTTCCTGACAAAAGAGAAATTATTCTCCTGAGAACCCCTTTCACTAAAGATTGCAATGTATCATCCAAAAAATCTCCTTCCAACACTTCAAATCTTCTCCAAGCAGATCTCCTCATTCAATCTCACCTGCAGTCAGATTGTACATTCCTTTAAGAGTGTATCTGGCTTTAAGTTGTTATAAGTTATTTGGGGAAGTGATAGCTTAGTGATATTATCGCTGGACTATTATTAACAAAAAGTATATTATGGGGATCCAGGTTTGAATTTTACCATGACAGATGGTGGAATTTGAATTTTAAAAAATCTAGAATAAGGGATTTAATGATGACCATTTGATTGTCAATTGTCAAAAAAATCCATCTATTCACGAATGTCCATTAGGGAAGAAAATCTGCCATCCTCAGCTGATCTGGCCTACATGTGACACAAGACCCACAGTGATGTAGCTGACACCGAAGTGCACTCTGGACAATTAGGGATAAGAAGTAAGTGCTGGCCTGGCCAGTGATACACATAAACCGCGAGTAAATACAAAGAGAAAGCTCAGCTGAACTTTTCCAGTTACTTGGCTCCTTAATTCATAACTGAGATCATTTGTTTGCACAGGTACTTACATATTAGAGCGAAGCCTCTCCATATTGATCAGCTCTTGAGAAATCTCAGTTGTATGCAGTCAGGACTATTGTTAAATGTTTACAGTATTAGGTGTGAAGCCTGACTGCACCAATGAGACTGCCCAATCGAGGCACCTATGCTGACTAATGCCAGTAAACCTGACCCAAGCAGGCAAGGAGTGCTGAACTCAAATGCATGCTCAACTCAAAAGGCCATCTTTTGTGGTTGTGTCCTTGTCCCATGCAATCCTTTGGTGGAAAGTTATTGGAAGTGTACATTCTCCTAGTTGCAATGAAACACCAAAAATCTGATGGTGCATGAGCTGCTCAACAATGTAGCTCCTTTTATGTGAATCATGGTAGACATGTAAGAAGCAGTTTCAGTGTGGTGTCAGTCGTGTTGCATTGGTCACTGCAATTAGTAGCAGACATTAATTGAATGAAGTATCTAATGGAGATGCTTGGCCAATGCTATAAGGAACAGCAACAGAGCCCTTGTGTGTGAACATTCTCTGCATTGGCAACCTTAAAACACTAAGTCATATTCTTAGGAGGAGTGAGTAGGGAGTGTTACATACCATGACAGAGTATAGCAGATTATTCATCTTTCTATGGTACTAAAGCCAGGTTTCCCTGATCCACCCATGGTCACTGTACTCTGGAGCAATCTCTGTCCAAGCTTCATCAGTTAGGATAGCTTCTTGGTGACATCTCTTGAGAAAAGATTTTCCTTTCTCTCCTGGGCAGCCTTCAGGTAAGCCTCTAGGGAGACATTGCTAAACCACAGTGTGGCTTTTTGATATTCTCTGACATCTTCAGAGGTGGGTGGGGGTGATGGGCAGAGGTTGAGTGAGGCTATTGGATTTCAGAAAGTGAAGTGTCATCCAGTGCCTTTAAATATGGTGACAGATTTCAGAACTTGAAAGTTTCCAGTGGGCTTCCTGCCAATAGAAACTGTCATTTTACCTGTATATGCATATATAATGAAATGAAAATAATGTAATTTCATGGGAAAACCCACCCCACTCCCAAGTAGATGTCCTTCCTACTTTTGTACCGACTGCAACACATAAAAACAAAATTACACTCATATCTAAGCAAAGTTTGACTACTAAAACTTCAGATGTATTTTTAGGACAGTCAGGCAAGTTTAAATTATGGTTATCAGTAATTAGGAACAAAATTATGTCTTCGATCCAGGCTTTTAAATAAAATTCATCTTATTACAATGCGCCTATGAGATACTGTCTAAAATAACTCACACGTACTATTAAAATGCACGGACATCTCTGCTGAAACATTTTGTTCATTTGGGGATTGATTATATTTGAGTATTTCAACACTAAAATTTGGATAATTTTAGCTGTGTTTTAGACCATAAGACTATAAGATATAGGAGCAGAAATTAGGCCATTCAGCCCATCGAGTCTGCCCCACCATTCAATCATTTTTCAACCCCATTTTTCCGCTTTCTCCCTGTAACCCTTGATCCCCATGAACCTAACTTCGTCATCAAAATACTCAATGACCTGGCCTCCACAGCCTCCTGTGGAAATGAATTCCATCGATTCAGCATTCTCTGGCTGAAGAAGTTTCTCCTTATCTCCATTCTAAAAGGTCTTCGTTTCACTCTAAGGCTGTGCCCTTGGGTCCTAGTCTCTCTTACCATGGAAATATCTTCCTAACATCAATTCTGTCCAGGCCATTCAGTATTCCGTATGTTTCAATTAAATATCCCCTCATCCTTCTAAATTCCATCGAGTACGACCAAAGGTCCTCAAACGTTTCTCATAAATTAAGCTTTACATTCCTGGGACCGTTCCTGAGATATGGGGTCCAAAACTGCACACAATACTCCAAGTGTGGCTTGACCAGAGCCTTGCTGAGCCTCCGACTGCTTTTCTATTCAAGTCCTCTCAAAATAAATGCCATCATTGCATTTGCCTTCCTAACTACTGCCTCAACCTGCAAGTTTACTTTGAGAGAATCCTGGATGAGAACACCTAAGACTCTCATCACTTCAGTCTTCTGAATTGTCTCCACATTTAGAAAATAGTCCATGCCTCAAAGTGCATGACCTCACACTTGTACTTCATCAGCCACTTCTTTGCCCACTCATGACCTGTCCAAATCCTTCTGCAGCCCTCCCGCCTCCTCAATGCTACCTGTTCCTCTACTTACTTTTGTACCATCTGCAAACTTACTCAGAATGCCCTCACCTCCTTCATCTAGATCGTTAATGTATAAAGTGAAAAGTTTGGTCCCAACACTGAGCTTTGCAGAACACCACTTGTCACCGGCTGCCATCCTGAAAAGGACCATTTTATCTCCACTGTCTGCTTCCTGCCAGAGCCAAGCTTCTACTCATGCTAGCAGCATGCTTCTAACACCATGGGCCCTTATCTTACTCAGTAGCCTCTTGTGCAGCACCTTATCAAAGACCTTCTTGAAGTCCAGGTAGATAACATCCATTGGCTCTCCGTGGTCTAACCTGCTTGTTACTTCTTCAAAGAATTCTAGCAGATTTGTCAGGCATGACCACCCCTTGATGACCATGCTGACTTTGCCCTATTTTACCACACACTTACAAATATTCAGAAATCTCATCCTTCTCTATGGATTCCAGGATCTTATCCATGACCAAGGTTAGGCTAATGGGTCTATAATTGTCTGTCTTTTGCCTGACTCCCTTTTTGAACAGGGGTGTCACATTAGCAATTTTCCAGTCCTCTGGGACCCTCCCTGATTGTAGCAATTCCTGAACGATCACCATGAACACTTCCATTATCTCTTCAGCTATCTCCCTTAGAACTCTGGGGTGCAGTTCATCTGGTTCAGGTGATTTATCCATCTTCAAGTCATTCAGTTTTCCTAGTATCTTCTCGTTGGTGATGCCACCATATTCAGCTCTGCCCCCTCACTGTCTTGAATTTTTGGGATATTACTCGTGTCTTCTACCATGAAGACCGATACAAAGTAATTATTTAGTTCCTCAGCTATTTCCTTGTTCCCCACTACTATCTCTCCAATGTCATTTTCCAGTGACCCAATGTCCACTTTTGCCTCTTTTTTCCTTTATTTACTCACTAACTTACCCTCATATTCAATCTTCTCCCTCCTTTTATTTTTACACTCTGTTGGTCTTTGTAAGCTTTCCAATCCTCTGGCTTCCCACTGCTCTTTGCCACATTATATACTTTCTCTTTTGCTTTTATACTATCCCTGACTTCCCTAGTCAGCCATGGTTGCCTCATCCTCACTATAGCATGCTTCTTTTTCCTCGGGATCAACCTCTGCTGTGTCCCCTGAATTACTCCCAGAAACTCCTGCCATTGCTGTTCCACTGTCTTTCCTGCTAGGAGCCTCTCCCAGTCAGTTCTACCCAGCTCCTCCCTCATGCCTTTGTAGTTGCGTTTATTCAACTGTAATATCGTTACCTCTGACTCTATCTTCTCCCTCTCAAATTGCAAAGTAAATTCAATCATTTTATGATCACTGCCTCCTAAGGGTTCCTTCACTTGAAGCTCCTGCCTCATTGCACAAAACTAAATCCAGTATTGCCTGTTCCCTAGTGGGCTCCATCACAAGCTGCGCCAAAAAGCCATCTCATACACATTCCACAAATTCCTTTTCTTGCAACCCACCAACCTGATTTTCCCAGTCCACCTGCATATTCGAAATCCCCCATGATCACTGAAACTTTGCCTTTCCTACACATCTTTTCTATCGCCTGGTGTATCTTGCAACCCAACTCCTGATTATTGTTTGGAGGCCTGTACATAACTCCAACTATGGTTTTTTCACCTTTGCAGGTCCTCAATTGTACCCACAAAGAATCTACACCATCTGACCCTACTTTGTTTCTTACTATAGATTTAATTGCATTTCTTACTAATAAGGCAACCCCACACCACTCTGTTCACCTGCCTATCTTTTCAATAGGATGTTTGTCCTTGAATATTCAGCTACCAATCCCGATCCCTTGCAGCCACATCTCCATGATACCCACCACATCTTAGCTGCCAATTTCGATCTGCGCCACAAGCTCATTTACCTTGTTTCTTATACAGCGTGCATTCAGATACAACACCTTCAGTCCTGTATTAACCATCCCTCTTCTCATTGTCATTTGTTTGTCCAGAGTGCTTGACGCTTGATTGCTAACCCTTTCTATACACTCTGCCCTATTTATGTCTGCACTGAAGATTTTAATAACCTCTCCTAAGTTCTGCACTCTTGCTTCCTCCTTTAATTTGGGTTTACTGATTTCCCCAATAACTGATCCCCCCCCACCCCAACCATTTAGTTTAAAGCCATGTCGACGGCCCGAGTTTTGTGATTCCATAGGCCTCTGGTCCCAGCACAGTTCAGATGAAGACTGTCCCATCGGAACAGGACCCTTCTTCCCCAGTACTGGTACCAATTTCCCATGAATTCAAACCCATTTCTCCCACACCAACCTGAGCCACATATTTTGCCACTGATGGATTCAAAATTCCTATCACCTCAGGTTTTCTGCTGTGAATCATTTCCCATTCTGGGTTTTCTCACTCATAGCTGCTGCCATAAAATCACAAGAAAAAATACCTATTTCATAAGATGCATGTGATAATATTTGAAGAACAGGAAGAAGGTAGAAGAGTGGGGTTAAAAAACATATCAGCGATAATCGAAGGTGGAGCAAACTTGATGGGCCTAATTCTGCTCCTATATCTTATGGTGTTTTGTTCTGTGATCAGATTTTATCAGGGCTTCCAATACTCTGGTGTGATGTATTTAGGAAGGAATTGATCAGATGGCACCAGATGCAAAATGCTTGACTACATATTTGCTCAATGTTTGCAATTGTTTTGGTGTTTATACTTGGCACTAAATAAAATTTTGACCTTGTTTTATGGAGAGATAATTAACATAATTGTTAAATCAAAGCACATTGAAAAATAGAAAGATTTCAGGAAAAATAGACTGAGAATAAATAAACTAATACAAGAGAACTGTTTCCTCCTGGGAGAGGTGGTTGGAGACTGGGGCATCTGGTTACTCAGTTAATAATGTTATTGTACCAGGTCTCCCAATTAACAATTGAGAATTGAGAGCAGGCCAAAAACAATTTTCACCCTGATTTATGGTCTTCTGAAAAATATTACAACAAAATGTTAGGAGAGGCTGCAACTAATTTGAATTTTCAATTCTGGTAACTGCATTACTGTGTTTTCCTTAAATTTTTCTTTCATAAAAGGTACTAACCGTGCCCTTTCTCACAATAAGCTTTTAATATCCCTTTATTACAAACTTTAATGGTGTAAATTTCTCCATGTTTTATCCAGTCTCTTCCTTTAATTGCCCTTTAATAAGTCTCTGTAAAATAATTGAATAGCTTTGTTTCAACAAAAGTTTCTAGGAGCGAATTCAATATTCCAGCCACCCTCTGCGTAAATATTTTTTAACACTTTAATTATTTTTTCAATTGCCTTAAATTGAGGTCCTTTTATTACTGTTTGGCAATAAATGGAAATAATTCATTGTTATCTTTCCAAAGCTGTAACTTCGCATTTCTGGTAACATTCTAAAAATGTTTCACTGTACAGATTTCCTGTAATAGAATCTCCAAGCTCTTTGCAGTACAAATGCATGTAAGATTATTACTGTTTTGTTGGAACAAATTACAACAAATGCTGGAATCTGTACTGAAAACTGGAGATCATAGCAGGTCAGATAGCATCCATGGAGAGAGAGCAAGCTAACGTTTCGAGTCTAAATGACTCTTCATCCAGTTGAAGTGTGGAGGGGAACAGCATTTATGTTATAGTTTGGGGGTGGGAGCGGGGGGCGTTGGGGTAATGGGTGGAGGGTGCTGGTGAAGAAAAGGTGTTGATAGTTCAGATGAAGTGATCAGAATGTGAGAATGGCAGAACAATGGTGTGTCTCCTGCCAGACTTGAAAGGATAGTAGGTGGGATGGGAGGAGTGGAGGACATGATAACAAGCTAAAAGAAAGGGATGAAATGTTCACAATTTAAATGTGTTGAACTCAATATTAAGTCTAGAAGGTTGTAAAGTGCCTCGTCTGAAGATGAGATGTTGTTCCTCCAGTTTGTGCTGCGATTCACTGGAGCACTGCAGCATGCAGAGAATAGACATGTGGTTATGCGAGCAGGATGCTGAGTTAAAATGACCAGCTATGGCAGGAGCATAAAATGGCACAGAAGCAGTCATGGAATATACAAGAAAAAAGTTGCGGGGGGATCCAATGTTAGATAAGGATCGTTCCACATACCCCATAAAGAGACAGGTGGATGCCCACAGCCACTCTTTTGAACTTGGGAGAAGTGAGATGAATTAAAGGATTAAAGAATTAAGAGAATAAATTCAGCCAGATGGGGGAGAGTGGTGGTGGATGGGGATTGTTCAAGCATCTGGTCAAGGAAGAAGCGGAGAGCTCTCAGACCATCCTGGTGAGGAATGGAGGTACAGAGGGATTGGACATCCATGGCAAACAGGAGGCAGTTAGGACCAGGGAACTGGAAATTTTCAATATAAGGGAGGGCATCAGAGACATCGCAGATGTCGGTGGGCAGGGTCTGGACAAGTGGAGAGAGGATGGAGTCAAGGTAGGAGGAAATGAGCTCAGTGGGGCAGGAACAGACTGACATGATGGGCCTACCAGGAAGTCTGGGAAGGGGGTAGAAGTGGGCTGTCCAGAGTTAGGAGACTACTAGGTTGGAGGCAGGAGTTGGAGGGGGTGGGGGAAGATCTCCAGAGGTAATGAGATCGGTGACACTCCTGGCAACAATGGCTTGATGTTCAGATATAGAGTCATGCTCCAGGGCAGTAGGAAGAAGTGTCCGAGTGTTGGTGTTGAGCTTCTGTAAGATAAAGATCAGTGTGCCAGACTGCAATAGCACCACTTTTGTTGGCCGATTTGATAACAAAGCGAGAATTGGACCCAAGAGAGTGAAGTGTAGCAGTTTCAGAAGCAGACAGGTCAGAATGGGTGAGAGGAGCAGAGAAATCGCGATGGCTGATGTCATGACGGTGGTTTTCAATGAAGAGATCAAGAGCAGGTAAGAAGCTAGGGGAAGGGATCCAAGTGGAGTGTGAATACTGGAGACGGGTAAAGAGATCAGTGGAATGCGGAGGGTAATCCTGCCTGAAGAAGTGAGCTTGGAGACAGAAGAGGTGGAAAAACAGTTCAATATCTTCTCTGATCTTTCAGCATTTGTCGTCTTCATTACTTTTATGTCTTTGTATTCTACTCCCCCGAACAGTTCAACTTGCATTTTCAATCACTTTATCTAGTTTATTCTACCATTTTAATGGCCTTTATATCTTCACACTGAAGTCCTTCTCCAATTCATCCTAAAAAAAGACCACTTTTAACAGTATTTTCTATTTCTTTCAAAATTCAGACCATGATTAAAATCTGAAATTAACTTTATTAATACGCCATGTAAAGTTTATTTTATAACAATTCCCTGTGCTAGAAAATAAAGTTCATGTGGAGTGGTCCATGTAAAGTGGGATGATAAACTGTTCTGACATCACAGAATGTTTTATCCTGTAGTACATCGTCATGCAATGCACAGTGCATTATTCTGTTACTTCAGAGAAGCTGTGCTGAATCTTGACTATCCCTTCAGGATCTCACAGAATAATGCTGTAAATACGAACATCTGCATAGCTATCTATGCAATAACATGATCAGAAGATGAGGAAATTGTCCATCTTTCAATTATATGTCTAAATACCTGTAGATACTGTCATGACCACAGGTCAAACCCTAGAAATACGATGGACATGTTTAACCTGTAATTCCAAAATCTACTTTTTCAAAAGAGGGCTGATAATGCCAAAAATGGTTGCACTTGTCTGGTGAGAGAGAGATCCACAGAATATCATATTTCAAAATACGAAGGCAACTTCAAACAATAATCCTTCAAACAGGGAAGAGGCTAATTGAAAGAAAATGGGCTGTAATCATTTGTGACTACAAAGGTAACAAGAGCAGGTGACTCCCTGGTGTAGATTATGTCTGAACTGCAGATACATTTTGTGTTTTTCTCTTTGCAGAATACATAAGAGCAGGGGGTTAAAAATCCAGTTTCAATTCTATGTACTGTTGAAGTTGAATATTCCCGTGTGTGCCAGCGGGATAAGATACACATGCATTCTAGCATGCTGTGCAGGTTTCAGTTGAAGTCACCTCTGTAAATTTATACTCTCACTTTGAATGCTAGCAGCCAGCAAGCTAGAAAACCAGACAAGAAGAAATAGGACAACAAAACAATTCCCCCTTACACCAAATTCTGGAACTCAGTCATGGTTGAAAGGAATCAGAAGAAGAGAATCACAACTAATCTGCAAAACTAATGATCATGAAACTGACTGTTCAATTACCAAACTGACTGTTCAATTACCAAAATCATCATTACCGGTGACCTCCACTGCAACAGTGCAACATTCAACTATTTGCTGTTCACCAACAATTTCAGAAACTGATCTGTATGTCATATTTTTCAAACGTTTGCTTTTATGATTCACCTAATCTTTCTAATCTGAACGTATGTATGTTATTATGTGCAGTATGTGTGTGACTAATTCTTCTTGCATTTAGTAATTGGTAAACTCACTCTTTGTTAACCTTTTAAAACATAAGATAATTTGGGTCCAGGACAAAGGTATTCAGCTGTTTCTAAATTAACTTAATTGCAACCAACTGAGGGGGTGGTGAATAATGAAGGGGAGCCACTTCATTCCTCCTCAAAGGGATGCTTAATGATTTGGGATATTCCATCTGGAACCCAACAAATTGCAGGAACCTCAACCAGGATCTACACACATAACAATATAAAGGCACTGGTGAAGAGCATAAAGAACTGACAATAAAAAAGGTATCAATGAAATTCTCTTAGCATCTGAATGACATGGACAATGGCATCAATTTTGCAAAATGCAAAGAGAAAATTAGATTATTGGTGTCTTGAAAAAGACTTCCAGTCTTCCCTTTAAGGTTTCCAATACCTAGATCAGAACCTTGCGAGTAAGTGCAAAGGACTCGATTTCCACGCATTTGTATCTCATTTTTAGATAATATCACCTTATTTATTCTCAGTTTGTGATCTTCCAAAATACCTGTGACAATATACTGGTGATGAGTGGGTGACTGCTTCCACCTTTCATCCACATAAATCCGCATCAACAAAACACCAGTCATAGAGATGCACAGCATGGAAACAGACCCTTCGGTCCAACCCGTCCATGCCGACCAGATATCCCAACTCAATCTAGTCCCACCTGCCAGCACCCAGCATACGGAAGAAATAGAATGCGGGGAAATAGATAGCGACATCTTGAAAATTGTTCAAATTACTGAGGGGTTGACGCTGGACAGCTTAAAACACGAAGGTGGATAAATTCCTAGCACCTGATCAGGTGTACCCTAGAACTTTGTGGGAGGCTAAGGAAGTGATTGCTGGGTCCATTGCTGAGAAATTTGTATCATCAATAGGCTCAGGTGAGGTTCTGGAAGATTTGTGGTTGGCTAATGTGGTTCCTCTTTTTAAGAGAGGTGATAAGGAAAAGCCAAGGAACTTTAGACTAGTGAGCCTGGCAATGGTGGTGGGCAAGTTGTTGGAAGAAATCCTGACAGATAGGATTTACATATATTTGGAAAGGCAGGGACTGATTAGGGATGGTCAGCATGGCTTTGTGTGTGGGAAATCATGTTCCACAAAATTGATTGAGTTTTTTGAAGAAGTAATGAAAGGATTGATGAGGGCAGAGCAGTGGACATGATCTATATGGAATTCAGTAAGGCGTTCAACAATGTGCACTGGTTAGCAAGGTCAGATCTCATGGAATACAGGGAGAACTAGCTATTTGGATACAGAACTGACTTGAAAGTAGAAGACAGAGGATGGTGGTAGAGGGTTACTTTTCAGACTAGAGGCCTGAGACCAGTAGTATGCCACAAGGATCGATGCTAGGTCCATATCGGAGAATACAATGTGATCTTCATCAGATAGACCAATGGGCCAAAGAGTGGCAGATGGAGTTACATAAACGAGAGGTGCTGCATTTTGGGAAAGCAATTCAGGGCAGGACCTATACACTTAATGGTAATGTGGGATATAGGTAAAGCAGTGTTACTTCTGCAATCACAATTGCTTATGCAAGGTAAATGAACTCACACCAGTGTATAATTGTTTCAGCCAGGAGCTGAGTTAACAAGAATGAAAACTATGTGAAGGAAATATATAATTGTTTTTGTATTAGCTAAAATGTGCATACAAGAATGAAATGTGCCTGCAAACAATGGTAGATGTTACAGACAAACAGATAAGGTGCTGTGAGGGGAGGGGGTTAAGCTAGATATGTTTGTACAAACAGTTACAAGCATCTGTTTCCCGGTTGTGCAAAAACAAACAAAAAGGACAACCATCAAGAGGTCATAAAGCTCGGTGTATATAAAGAATAAAAGGAAATATTGTTTTGGCAAGCACGGAAACAGATGGAGGAGGGAAGAGAAACGAATTACATAAATGTTGTGTACTCGTTAAATTCAGTGTGTGTGTGTGCCTTCCTTGTGGGCAGTGGACACCACACCCCTCTTACAAGGGCGTAATAAAGGATACTACTGATTCAAATCTTGTCTCGGACTGAAATTATTGAAGTCCAGGGGAGTGTTACCAAACAAAGAGACCTTGGAGTGCAAGTTCATAGTTCCTTGAAAGTGGAGTCTCAGGTAGATAGGATAGTGAAGATGTTTGGTATATTTGCCTTTATTGGTCAGTGCATTGAGTATAGGAGTTGGAATCCTGATGGAGGGCTTTTGTCCGCAACATCGATCTTCCTGCTCCCCGGATGCTGCCTGACCTGCTGTGCTTTTCCAGCACCACTCTCGTCTAGACTCTGATTTCCAGCATCTGCAATCCTTACTTTTGCCTCGAACATTGGTTAAGCCACTTTTGGAATACAGTGTGTAATTCTGGTCTCCCTGCTATAGGAAGAACGTTGTGAAACTTGAAAGGATTCAGAAAATATTTACAAAGCTATTTCCAAGGTTGGTGGGCTTGAGATTTAGAGAAAAGCTTGAATGGACTGGCACTGTTTTCCTACAGCATCGGAGGCTGAGGGGTGACCTCATAGAGGTTTAGAAAATCATGAGAGGCATGGATTCAGTAAATAGACAAGGTCTTATCCCCGAGGTCGGGGAGTGCAGAACTAGACGACATAGGATTAAGGTGGGAGGGAAAGATTTAAGAGGACCTAGGAGGCATCCTTTTCATGCAGAGGCTCATGCATGTACGAAATGAGCTGCCAGAAGAAGTGCATTACTATGTCTCACATGTTGACTTAATATACCTGGAGCTCCAGCATAAAGTGGCAAAATGAATAGTTAAATAAATGGTTGGGTGAGAACGTGGGGAAGATCAAAACAATGAATTAATAGGGATAGCAACAAAGATGGGAATATGAAGAATTACTGGGTTACCTATGCTCAGAGACTGATTCTGTAACTTACTCTGTGAAGGTATTACCAGTGTTTCCTTCTATCCTCTTCTAAATAGCAGGCGCACAACAGAGATGAAACTGTCTGTCAACATATCCAAAGTGGGCAGAGTAAATGTTTCATTTGAAGAGAGAAGGAACTTCGGCGTGCAATAAACAGATAACCACACAATACAAGTGAAAGACACCTGTGAACACTGAATGTGAATCTTGTGCATTGACCTATGCACTGACTAAAAATCCAAAATCACATTTGACCGCATCATGCAACATTACAAACCAATCCTGCATTTCTTGTGCTGTCAGGTACAAGCAATATTTTGGGACCTGGAAAGATTCACTCCAGTGTTTAGAGGGATATGTGCGAAGTGCTGGTAAATGGGACTAGATTTATCTGGGATATCTGAGCGGTCCAGACGAGTTGGACTGAAGGGTCTGTTTCGTGCTGTAAATCGCTATGACTCTAACTGGAGTGAATCTTTCCAGATATCTTTCCAAATATTGCTTGTGCCTGACAGCACAAGAAATGCAGGATTGATTTGTAATGTTGCATGATGCAGTTAAATGTGATTTTGAATTTTTAGTCAATACTTAGGTCAATGCATAAGATTCACATTCAGTTGTATTGTGTGGTTATCTGTTTATTGCACACTGAAGCTCTCTCCCTCTTCAAATGAAACATTTACTCTGCCCACTTTGGGTATGTTGACAGACAGTTTCATCTCTATTGTGCACCTGCTATTTAGAAGAGGATAGAAGGAAACACTGGTCATACCTTCACAGAGTAAGTTACAGAATCAGTCTCTCAGCATAGGTAACACGGTAATTCTTCATATTCCCATCTTTGTTGCTATCCCTATCAACTCATTGTTTTGATCTTTCCCATGTTCTCATCCAACCATTTATTTAACTATTTTTCTTGCCACTTTATCCTGGAGCCCCAGGTATAATGAGTTAACATGCCAGACATAGTAATGCACTGTCCCCACATTGAATCCAGGATAATGATGACCACCTTCCCACATTACCCTTTTCTCTTCAATGATCTAACATTACTGCCCCCTTACAGATTAAGTTGCACACGTCACAATTGTTACCCCATCTGTATCCTAACATGTTGCCTCCTATCCCCAGGAATGAATTCCTCAGTTTCCTGCTCACTGCAGTGGCCCTGATAATCCCTTCCCTCCCACAACCCTCAATTTCAGTGAACAGACCCCCAGGATTGCCTGCGGCCCATTCCCTTCACCGACTTAGACAGACTTAGACAGACATTGAGATGACGAGAACTTCTTTCAGCCATTCAGTGATGAACCTGTGCCACAGGTTCTGCCACTGAAAATGGTTGAGGCTAAAACAACAAATGTTTTCAAGAACAAGTTCGATATTCTGAGGGATGAAGGGATGAAAGGTATGGGGACACACCAGGAACAGATATTAAGTTGCATGATCAGCCATGATCATATTGAATGATGGAGAAGGTTTGAAGTGCTGAATAGCTTACTCCTACTCCTTTGTTTCTATGACAGCCATAATTGATGAGTGACCAGACTCCTGACTGACCTCTGTGCAGCTTCCCAACTGACATCATTATTCACCAGACTGGACCTGCAGGACTAGCCATGTTCAACTCCCCAGACTGTGATGATATGGATGCATTGATATCCCCAAGGGGCAAAATAATCTGAGCCATTCAAAGGTGATGTCAGAAAATGTTTGCGCAATTTGAAATTTGTGATAATTTTCTTGTGTTTTGGAAAGGGTTTTAAGATTAACTGAACCGAAGTGGGTGGATATAATTAAGGTTAGATCAGCCATGATCTAATGGAATGGAGAACAGACTCGAGGAACTGAATTACTTATTTGTTATTATGTTGCATCAGAAACAGAAATTGGCAAAACGTTAATATCTCACGTATGGAAATACAAAGTAAGGTCAATTTAGGATGTGACAAAACAAATTTGAAAAGGAAGATCAAAACTAGGCAAAAGTCAGAAGTCACATCTGTCACCTACAATCATGAGGCAGAAATTATTGAGTTTACCAGCTAAATAATGAATATCATACATCTGAGACAGTGAAAATACATTAGAAAGTAAGTGGCAGAATTAAAATATCCTGAAAATCTACTGTTCTCCTGATTTACTCTAATCATACATTCATCGCAGATGCTGGTGAAAAACTGGAAAGTACAATATGAATTTCCTAGCCAACAATCAACAACTTTGGAAATTGCTTGAATTATGCCCTATAACCCTAAAGAGGAGGCACAACTTTAAAATAAATTGAAAGGGGTTCTTGCAAAGAACTTCTCATTTCTTTTTGGCAGGCAAGTGTATAGAGATACTAGGAAGATAGTTCTCCTAAAATTGACATTTTCCTGTCACCCACCTTTCAGTGGGTGTGCAGCTTGGATTTGACCCCTTTGGAGCAGATGTCTACATCTGAGTCAACCCAATGTCAAAGGGTTGTGATTGGCAAATATATTTGATTCTATTATCTTTGACAATTCCACCTCTTTCCAGATATTTAAATATTCTGTTCATGGACTATTAAACTCCTTAATTGTTTCTTTGTCATTAGATTTGTGAGGTTTGGTTCTTATTTTCACCTTTGGCTCTCAACTGCCCCTTAAATTTATTTCTTCCCTATATTCCAGATTCCTGTTCTTACGAAGAACCAATGCCAAGAATGTTGCTTCATGTTTTCTCTTTTGTTTGTTCCAATAATAGTAATTTCAGTTCACAATAGTCCCATCATTCCTCAGAATGTGAAATGCAGCAGCTTCATACAAATGCCTATTTGTAAAATTCAAGTATCTAGAGATGTTTTACAGATTTGATGACCTTTTTAAATGTTTGGTTCGAGCCACAAGATTCAAAAGGATGAATCTACGGGGACAAAAACTATGAATTGTACATTTTTGTTGTCTATTGGACAGAATTGCAATTCAATACAATCAAAAGCAAATGTAATGGGGATAGAAGATACTCCATGGAATTGACCCTGCTGGTTGCTGATTACATAGATAAATGGCAACAATTTGTAAGAGGAGGTGTAAATGAGTAAGCCAGTGCTGTCTTGTCTGTTAATACATTATCCAATGATTCTGGAAGCGTAGCAATATAGTATTCCCAGAAGAGTAAGCATGTTGCTTGTGATATTGTTGTAGTATAATCATATATTGTGGAATTCTATTTTGAATAGCTAACACTGGAACCGAATATGCATAACATCCTGGAATTTCCAGTGGGAATCTCCTGTGGTAAACTTATTTTTAAAATATCATAATTTGCCATTTATGCTGTTTCTTTGAGGCCTTTTGAGTCTTTTGCAAAAAGGTACAATTGGAGAACCCCTACAAAATTCTACACCAAGCTGTGATTTGCAAATGCAATCATGTTATCCTCCTGAAGGAAATGAAACAACTGAGAAGAAGAAAAGAGTGGCCGATTTTGATATATCAATGTATGTTTGGTATTTATTGTAAGAATAGAAAGTAAAGCATTATAGCTTTTATACATAATGAACTGAGAGAAACAGTCATGCAAAGAACTGCACCAGCTAATCATTAATCAAAACACCACAAACAAACACACTGGCATGTTATGTTACCCGCTTGAACTCATTATGTATGCACATAATTTAGAAATTTAATTTACGACTCAAAGTATATGTAATTTATTGACAATAGATTTCCCAGTATTCGACTACAAGTCATTTCACAAAATTCTTGAAGGTTCAGACCAACATAATTGATCCTGAAGTGTAAAAACAATCAAGCGGCAATAGCATGAAGTAAGCCTGCAATTGCTATCCGCACTGCCAGCTGCTGCAACATTAAATATGACATTAAATTGTCACAAAACCATATACAAAATTGAAAGCACAAAGATAAAGAACATTCCAAAGTGGTACCAAGCAGGATACCATTAATTTCTAATGTTCAGATAACGTTGACAAATACTCTGAATTTGGAGCAATAATATGATAATATTCTTTGCCATATTAGCATTGATATCAGCATTAATGTAATGGGATACAGTCATCTCTACAATCATTAAATTTAAACAATATCCAGGAAGACACAACCGATCAGGTGGTTCAATGCTGATTAGAGGATGCCAGCTCAATTGTAACTCTGGGGTTGAAAGTGCCATAGAAAGCATTATAGATCATGATGTCTAGCCACACAAGGAGATTGATTTATCTGATTATCAACAACACTAGGCTAATATTGTTAAATTGATTTGAGCATCTGACTTGAATAAACTGCTCCTTTTCCACATATTTATTTGAGTATGCATTTACAAGTTTCAGAGGTAATTATAACACCTAAAATATTGCTGGTAGAAATAGGTGATGTTGTTTCATGTACTGCACACACCCAAAATCCTTAAAACAACAACTGTTGTGTACTTTGTAAACCTTTCCCAAATAGTGCTTATTGGGAAAGAACATCATAGGAGCACGAAGTTAAGAAAACAAGCACGCAGGATCAATGCTAAGGTCTTGCACAAGAATGATTAGATCATTTTTGATGCACATTGACATGGTTTCTTTGATAAATAATTTTTAGCTGAGTTTGGTGATATTGTTCATCTCTATGTGTAAAATGAGGATAAGAACAATAAACCTGCAGGAAGGCTATCAGAGAGTGATTTTAAGAATCAAACAATCATACAATAGTTACAGCACAGAACGAGGCCATTCATCCCATTGAATCTAAACCTGAGTTTGAGTCTAGAACTCCAAGAGGAGATTGACAAATTGATGAAGTGGGTGGATAGAGTAACAGAAGAGGTTCAAATGCAGAAAAATGTTAGGTGATGTACTTGTGTCAGAAGAATATAAAATAGAAGTACAATCCAAAAAGGGGTGCAGGAGCAGAAGAACGAAGGAGTATTTGTGCAAAGATCATTGAAGTGAAGAATAGGTAAAGAGAGGAATTAATAAATCATACAGTGTTCTCAGCTTTATTAGTAGGGGTAGGGGTAGGGGTTGGTTAGCTCAGCTGGATGACTTTGCAAAGCAGAGGGACACCCCCAGCAAGGGTTCAATTCTCGCACTAGCTGAAGTTACCATGAAGGATTCTCCTTCTCAAACCTTCCCCCTATCCGAGGAATGCTGAACCTCCTGTTAAACCATCACCAGTTGTCTTGTTGAAATAAGAAAGCAACCCTATGGTCTAGTAAGGGCTATAGAGTACAACAGATGATGTCATTTGTTAGACCTCAGCTGGACTGCTGTGTACAGTCATGGGTACCACATTATACGAAAGATGTGAATGCATTGGAGAGAGTACAGAAGTGATTTACAAGAATGGCTCCAGGAATGAGAAACTCCAGTTATGAGGATAGATTGAAAACATTAGGGCTGTACCTTTCAGAAAGAAGACTGAGGAGATTTGATAAAAGTTTTAAAAATCATGACTGGGCTGTTCAGAGTAGATATGGAGAAGCTGTTCCACTCATTAATCAAATAAAAGGAGAACACAGATTTATAGTGCCATGAAAACAAAGCTCGGGTAATGTGAGAAAAAAAAACTTTTTCAACTAGCTAGTGATTAGTATATGAAGACACTACCTGGATACATGGTAGAAGCTGTTTCAACTAAGCCATTCGAAAGGGCATTGAACAATTATTTGGATAGAAATAGTTTTTATGAATATGTAGAAAATGCAGGAGATTAGCAGTAGATAATAGAATTGATGCAGGTCGATGGGCCGAATGGCCTCCTTCTGAATTGCACCAATCCTGTGATTCTGAGTCCATGCCACATCTCTACAAGATCACTTTATCTTGTCTGACACTCACATCCACTCCCCATAGCCCTGCAATTCCTTCATGTGCCTATCCTACTCCATTTTGGAACCATGATTGAATTTGCCTCTAGTCATACTTTCAGGAGTTTGTTCCAGATCCTAACTGGCCTTGTGCTGGAAAATGGGATTCGTGTGGATAAGTCAGTGCAGACTCAATGGACTGAAGTGCCTCTTGCTACATAAAAATGCCTTTTCCCCTTTTAGAGTCATAGAGTCATAGAAGTCTGCAGCATGAAAACAGGCCCTTTGGCCCAACTTGTCCATGCTGTCCAGTTTTCATAATTTAAACTAATTCAATTTCTTGAAACTTCTGCCAATGGAAATAGTTTCTGTCTATCTACTCTATCTTGTCATGATTTTAAAAACGTCTACCAAATCTCCACTCAACCATTTCTGTTCTCAAAAGAATAATCCCAGCTTCTACCATCTACCTACATAACTGAACTTGCTGCCACCTGTCATTCTGTATTCCCAAAGGCAGCCTCAAAAGCTTAACACAGGTCTATAGACTAGTCTTGAGGCAAAGGGTAGCAACAATGCTAGAGTAGCTAAATATCTGTCTCTGGAGACAAAGTGAACTTTCAAGGATGATTGAACACCAGCAAGAAAATTGCCTCAAAAGATCAGCAGCAGCCAGAAATACTACTGCATCAATTAAGCAAGCTGTCAAGAGAAGCCTTCATACGAATTGACGCCACGTTGTTCTGTGTGAGGTCAGTAGTCCCTCTGAGCTGTGAGATGAGCACAGCAGTCCTGAACTAAACAGGGCATAACATGCTATGCATAAAGTAATTCCCTTAAGATGTGTATATGCACCAGTGTTGTGCCAATTTTAAAGGGACTGCACAGTCAGACAAACTGACCAACACAGCAAAAGTAATTTAGAGGGTACACTGACGGTGTTGAAATGATTCATAATGGAAACACTGGAAGTGCTGAATCTCATTAAATTTGTCTCTTTTCTCCACTTACATTCATCTGCACCCTCTCCCTGGTGGTTTCTTGTTTTACAGAATACACCCTATTTTATATCTCCTTTACCACAATTAGCATTCCCTTGTATTTGGCTGGAGGGCACCTCAAGATCTGTTGCACTTGCTCCTCTTCCTCCTCTGTCATGAGAATAAAAATCACTATTTTCTAGCCCATTTCAGTTCTGAAGAAGAGTCATATCAGATTCAAACTTCTACAGATGGTTTCAGACCTGCTGAGTTTCTCCAGGAATTTTTTTTTTTCAGATTTAAGATATCCACAGTATTTTGGTTTGATCTTCATCAAATTTATTAGAATCCCATTGAAAACAGTTTGTGTTTTCTCTCTGCCACAACAATCATGTCTGCTAATATCACTGGTCCTTTCAGAAGGAACTGTGCCTGTTCTTCCTGCTACAGTAGAAATGCAGGAGTGGATTCCAGCATCTACAGTTTTTTTGTCTCGAACCAAGTTTGTTCTTCCTGCTGCCATGTTGGGGACATAAGACTCTTAGGATCCGAAAAGTATGCTTCACGGCCAATATATTTTAAAGTGATAGAATCGTACAGCATAGAAAAGGTCCTTCAGTCTATCAAGTCTGCATTGACCTATCCACACTAATCCTTCTTTCCTCATATGTGCTTGTCCATGTACTTTTAAAAAGTTGTAAGATTTTCTGCCTCACTGCCAGCACAGTGGCTCATTACTATCTCACAGCACCAGGGTCCCAGGTTTGATTCCAGCCACACTACTAACCACCAGGCCAATTTTCTTGTCATCCATAAATTTATCATCACCTCTATATTCTCATCTATATTTTTAACATATATCATGAATAATAAGGGACTCAGCAGTGCTCCTTGTATTATGCCACTAGACACTGGCCTACATTCACACAAATAGCCTTCTATTACGACACTGTTTCCTACTATTAGGAACATTTTGGATTCTTCTTGCCAAGTTACCCTGGATTCCAAGTGATTTTCCCTTCTTTATCAGTCCCCCATGTGAGACTTTGTCAAAGGCTTTGCTGAATCATAGAATGGCTTTCTTTGGATTCTATGAAACCAGCCATTCTATGATCCATTGAATGAATCAAATTTGTTAGGCATGACCTCCCTTTGACTGATCAAAGGGGGGCCACAGTGGCTGAGTGGTTAGCACTGTTGCCTCACAGTACCAGGGTCCCAGGTTCGATTCCAGCCTCGGGTGACTGTGTGTGTGGAGTTTGCACATTATCTCTGTGTCTGCATGGGTTTCCTCCATGTGCTCCGGTTTCCTCCCACAGTCCAAAGATGTGCAGATCAGGTGAATTGGCCATGCTAAATTGCCTCATAGTGTTAGGCCAATTAGTCAGAGGGTCTGGGTGAGTTACTCTTTGGAGGGTCAGTGTGGACTGGTTGGGCTGAAGGGCCTGTTTCCACACTGTAGGGAATCTAATCCCTTGCCTCTCCAAGTGGAGATTTACTTCCTCCTTCAGAATTTTCCCCAATTGTTTCCCTACCACTGAAGTCAGACTCATTGGTCTATAATTTATCTGTACCACCCTTTTTTAAAAAGTGAAACCCACATTAGCTGTGCTGCAGTTGTCTGGCACCTCTCCTGTGACCAGATAGGAATTAAGAATTGAGACCAGACCTGCTGTAATTTTCTCCCTCATCTCCCACCGCAGCCTGGGATACATTTCATCCAAATCTGGAATTTTGTCCACTTTTAAACTTGCCAAAATCTCCAATACCTGCTCACTTCCTACGTCAATCTGCTTAAGAACGTCACAATCCATTTCCCCAAATTCTGTACCAACATGCTCCCAAGTAAAAATAGAAGTGCAGTACTCATTTAATACTGTACCAATGGCCTCCGACTCCATGCACAGATTGTTCCCTTGGTCCCTACTCTCTCTCCCTGATCATCTTCTATCCCTTAACATACTTATAGAATATCTTAGGATTCTCCCTAATTTTACGTGCTGTCCTAAATGTTTTTTTAACTTCCCCCCCCCCCATCTCCTCCCCCACCGTGTTTTCTGTACTCCAGTAAGGTCTCCACTAATATGCTTTCTTTACACCTGCGAAAACCTTTCTTTTCTATCTTGTTTTGACCTGAATATTCCTAGACATTCAAGGTCCTCTAGGCTTGTTGCATCTATGTTTCAACTGAAAAGGAACATGTTGGGTCTGTACTCCTCCCATTTTCTTTTTAAATGCCCCCACTGTTCTGGTGAAATTTTCTCATAAGTAGCTGTTCCCAGTCTACTTTAGCCAGATCCTGCCTGATCTTAGTAAAATTTGCCTTCCCCCAATCCAAAACCCTTTTAGACCATCTTTTTCTTTTTCCATAACAAATTTAAAACATTGCTATCACTAAAATGTTCCCATACTGCCATCTGTCCAGCTTTATTCTCCAGAATTAGGTCCAGCACTGCACCATCCCTTGTTGAATCTTCCATATGTTGATACAAAAAACCTCTCCTGAACACATTTCAAGTAACCTCTGAATCCTTTATAATATGACCATCACAATTAATATTGGAGAAGTTGCAATTCACTAATATAATTCCCCTATTATGATTACACACCTCAATAAATTGTCTAATATCTGCTCCTTTATTGCCCGCTGAGTGTTTGGAGACCTATAACATGCACCAACAATGTGACTGTCCCTGTTTTATTCTTAAGTTCAGCCCAAAAAGCCTCATTTGAAGATTTTGTTCCTCCTTCCTGCAGTAACTGACTCCCTAATTAGTAACACAACACCATCTCTCCTTTCACATGCTCCCCGATCTCACTTGAAGATCCTATACCTTGAAATGTTGAGTTACTGGTCCTGCCCATCTGTCAACCAAGTCTCTGTGATGGCAGCAATACCACAATTCCATGCACCAATCCATGCCATTAACTCATCTGTCTTACCTATATCACTCCTAGCACTGAAGCGGAGGTTTCCACCCACAGTTCAAAAATGTGCAGAATTGGCCAGGCTAAATTGCCCATAGTGATCAGGGATGCGTAAGTTAGGTGCATTAGTCAGGGTAAATGTAGAGTAATAGGATAGAGGAATTGGTTTGGATGGGATACTCATCAGAGGTTCAGTGTGGACTTGTTGGGCCGAAGGGCCTGTTTCCACATTAAAGGGATTCTATTACCTGATCAAGTCCAGGGGATTTATCTGCCTTTATGCATTTTAAGGCCTCAAGCATCTCGTCCTCTGTAATATGAACTCTTTTCAAAATATCACTATTTATTTCCCCAAGTTCCCCAGCTTCCATGTCTTTCTCCACAGTAAATACAGCCGCAAAATAATTGTTATGTATCTTATTTCCCAACAGAAGATCAAGTATTGCTCCTTCTCTAGTAGGTATATCCACATATTGAATGAGTATGTTTTCGTGCACACACTTAACAAATTCCTCCCCATCCCCTAACACTATCACAGTCCAGTCTATGTTTGGAAAGTTAAAATCCCCTACCATTGCAAAGCTCTTATTCTTACAGATATCTGAGATCTCCTTACATACTAGCTTCTCAATTTCCTGCTGACTACTGGGGGGCCTAGAATACAAGTCCAACAAGGTGATCACCCCTTTCTTATTTCTCAGTTCCACCCATGTAACTTTATTGGACTATCACCCAAGAATATCCTCCCAAAGTACACAATACCATGTTATAGTCCAACAGGTTTATTTGGAAATACAAGCTTTCTGAGTAGTGCTCCTTCATCAAGAAGCAGCGCTCGGAAAGCTTGTACTTCCAAATAAACCTGTTGGACTATAACCTGGAGTTATGCGATTTTTACCTTTGTATACCCCAATCCAACACCAGACACTCCACATTCTCCTTAAGTACAACTGTGATGTTATCCATAATGAAAAATGCCACTCCCCCTACCCCCTTCTTGCCTCCTTTTCTATCCTTCCTAGAGCATCTACACTCAGAACATTAAGCTGATATGATATCCCAGTCCCGTGTTTCCAACCATGCCCCAAGTTCATCTGCTTTACCTGTCAGGCTTTTTGCATTAAAATAAATGCAGTTTAATTTATCAGTATTACGTCATTCTTTGCCAAGCTCTTGTCTGTTTTGACTATGTGACTTGCTCCCCTTAGCTGTTGTACAAGGCTCAGCCTTTTCTCACTATTGCTTTGGTTCCCAGTCAAACCCCCATGTGTCAGCTGTAGTAGCCCAGATATTACTACCCTTGAAGACCTACTTTTCAACATTCTGCCTAGTTTACCACATTCTCTCTGCAGAACTTCATTCTTATGTGGCTGATATAAATGTGCATAATGACCTACTGCTGTTCACTCCCTTTTCAGAATATTCTGTACCCACTCAGAGACATCCTTGACCCTGGCACTAGGGAGGCAACACACCATCCTGATGTCTCGCTGATGGCCACAGAAATGTTTGTCAGTGCCCCAGACTAAATAGCCTCTTATTTGATCGCTTGGAACCTAACAAATGCCTCATGACAGTAGAGCTAGTCATGGTAGCAGAAACCTGACTGTCAGTGTTATATTCCTCTGAGCATCCCATCCACCTGCTGCAATTGTATCCAGAAGAGCATACTTGTTTGAGATATGGTTAGCTACAGGAGGGTCCTGCGTTACCTGGTTACATTTCCTATCATGCTTAGCAGTCAACCATCCACCTGACTGTATCTGCAGTTTTTCTACCTTCCTGAAACTGTCATCCGTCACACGCCCTTGCCCTTATAAACTCCTCATTGTCTGTAACTGCCAACCAATCCAATCAGTCCAATAGCCTTCACATCCAAACACACTTCCTGTAGAGTTTCCAGGAACATACAAATTCTTCCTGATCTCCCACATCAGACAGGAAAAGCACCTCACCCTACTAAAAGCCATTTCTACTCCTTTAACAGTTTGCAGGTCTAGAAATTACCTAAAAACAAACACAAGAAGGGTGGTAAGGACAAGCCAGGGAACTATAGACCAGTGAGCCTGACCTCGGTGGTGGGCAAGTTGTACAGGCATTTGGAAAGGCAAGGACTGATTAGGGATAGTCAACATGACTTTGTGTGTGGGAAATCAAGTCTCACAAACTTGATTGAGTTTTTTGAAGAAGTAACAAAGAGGATTGATGAGGGCAGAGCAGTAGATGTGACCTATATGGACTTCAGTAAGGCATTTGACAAGGTTCCCCATGGGAGACCGGTTAGCAAAGTTAGGTCTCACAGTATACAGGGAGAACTCGCCATTAGGATACAGAACTGGCTCAAAGGTAGAAAACAGAGGGTGGTGGTGGATGGTTGTTTTTCAGACTGGAGGCCTGTGACCAGTAGAGTGCCACAAGGATCGGTGCTGGGTCCTCTACTTTTTGTAATTTACATAAATGATTTGGATGTGAGCATAAGAGGTACAGTTAGTAAGTTTGCAGATGACACCAAAATTGGAGGTGTAGTGGACAGTGAAGAGGGTTACCTCAGATTACAA
>NC_057718.1:80328756-80401042 GCF_004010195.1 Chiloscyllium plagiosum
AGGTGCTGCATTTTGGGAAAGCAAATCTCAGCAGGACTTGTACACTTAATGGTAAGGTCCTAGGGAGTGTTGCTGAACAAAGAGACCTTGGAATGCAAGTTCATAGCTCCTTGAAAGTGGAGTCACAGGTAGATAGGATAGTGAAGAAGGCATTTGGTATGTTTTCTTTTATTGGTCAGAGTATTGAGTAAAGGAATTGGGATGTCATGTTGCGGCTGTACAGGACATTGGTTAGGCCACTGTTGGAATATTGTGTGCAATTCTGGTCTCCTTCCTATCGGAAAGATGTTGTGAAACTTGAAAGGGTTCAGAAAAGATTTACAAGGATGTTACCAGGGTTGGAGGATTTGAGCTATAGGGAGAGGCTGAACAGGCTGGGGTTTTTATTCCCTGGAGCGTCGCAGGCTGAGGAGTGACCTTATAGAGGTTTACAAAATTATGAGGGGCATGGATAGGATAAATAGACAAAGTCTTTTCCCTGGGGTTGGGGAGGCCAGAACTAGAAGCCATAGATTTAGGGTGAGGGGACAAAAAGATATAAAAGAGACCTAATGGGCAACTTTTTCACGCAGAGGGTGGTACATGTATGGAATGAGCTGCCAGAGGAAGTGGTGGAGGCTGGTTTAATTGCAACATTTAAGAGGCATTTGGATGGGTATATGAATAGGAAGAGTTTGGAGGGATATGGGCCTGGTGCTGGCAGTTGGGACTAGATTGGGTTGGGATATCTGGTCAGCATTGAGGGGTTGGACCAAAAGATCTGTTTCCATGCTGTACACCTCTATGACAATATTCTTTACTCAAAAACACAACATTAACAAGACCTGAATGCTCAAAAATACTGCTCTGGGATAACTTACATCAAACCTTAATAAGAAACAGATAACAGTATAAACATAAAGAAAAAGTCTTCATCTTACTCACTATGACAGTTTGACAAGAAACACAGATAGAAGTTTTATAAGTCTTAAAACAAAAACGTAGCTGATCACGCTCAATAAACAACGGTTGCCCTCTTTTCCAATAGTTTCAGACCTGATTTTTTTCTAAATTACAGATACGTCTGTAGCTGCAATGAAGCTGGATATTAGACCTACCAAATCAGCTATGAAGGTGCATTGCTTGTTTGTTATTTCAGTGAAACCCATATCCAGAGCCCTTGTGCAATTTCTCATCTACCTATGATATAGTTTGCAAGGATGTGTGAGGAATCTAACTGTCTTGCACAACAATTAGAATGTTGTCCAAGTAGCATTTGTGGGAGGTATCCATTGGCCATATGAATGCAAGTTCCCCACTTGCCCACAATTCCAACTAAAGTCTTCACACTCTGCAAGGCTCTGTGGTACAGGGATATGGTGACTGGAAAAGTAACCCACAAGCGAAATAGTGTTGTGATTTGCAAAAGAATCTGAGGTAATGGGTTCCTATCAGAGAAGTAGATTCATTCAGATATGGAACTTGTCAATCTCCCTTTATGATTTCAGGAGAAGGGTGCTTGCAATATCTGCAAAAGGTTGGTGACAGTTGATAAAATATGGAACTGGCTGTGCTGGATTTCTTGAATCGGACAGAGGAGGCTTTTTTGAATATGACTAGTCAACAGGGGGCCAGATTATTTCCAGAGAGGAGAAGTTGAAGTTAGTGCTTGGGGATGATGAGTTTCATAGGGACCATCTTTTGGCAACAGTGGTTATGGATTCTTGCAGGGATGGGATAAATGCGTGGTGCGATGAGTGAAGATCATCATATCTGAGCCTGATCTGATATTATCATATCATCATGCCTGTGTCTTAAGTTAAATTACTTTGCTTAGCTTGAATTGCACTCATCCATTGTAATACTTCAGCTATTCATCTTTGAGGAAAGGGAAAGGGACTCAGGGGTTCTTATTCCATTCTTGCTCTGCAGCTAGTTCCAGCTCAGATATTGACACCTCAATGGTTTTTCAAAATTTATTTGAAGGCGTTGCATATACTAGTTTTAGCACTATTACTAGACCAATTGTTGGAGGCTGTGACATAGTCCAAATTCCTGACTCTCAGATTTATGTGGGAGACCAGAGAGATGCTGAATAATGAGCCTCTGTCATTGTATGTAAGGTGGTAAATATTATATACATATTTGCAATGTTTGTGAAGGTTTGGAGATAAATGAAGATCTGAAAGAGTTTCCAGAGTGTGTGCACTTCTTCTGAGAGAGTTTATCTATGCCATGAGTACTGCCTTCAATTTCTCTTTTGATTATGAGGCCTCCTCTATCAAGAAAGTGATGAATCTTTTGGAACATCGCAGGCTCAAATTCAGGAATTCCCTCCCTAACAGCAGTAGGGGTCAACCCACAGCAGGTGGATTGCAGTAGTTCAAGAAGGCAACTCACCACCACCTTCTCAAGGGCAATTAGGGACCGACAATAAATGCTGGCCAGTCAGTGACACTCACTTCCAACAAACGAATAAAACAAAAAACCAGGCCCAATAGTTTAATAAGGGTTTGCTGGGTCTGAATTGAGACTGGCAAATGCATGTACAACCAATGACTTCATGTAGATCTTGCAAATGTGAGAGATGGATACAGCACCTGATGTCCCTGCTGTGCCCTCATTCAGCTCAGGTAAAATTTGAACTTCAAGTTAGTGAATACCAGCTGTCTGCATCTGATTGCTCCTCTTAGGGGACTCCTGATGATTTCAGCATGTCCTGCACCCTTCTACCAATGACACAGAAGCTTGGGATGCCACAACATTAGAATAAGCTCTTGCCACCAGGTGGTCCAAAGATGTGCAAGTGACGTGAATCAGCTCTGCAAAAATATTGTTTGTAAAGTTCAGGGTTGTGTAGGCTGGGTGGATTAGCCATGATAAATGTGGGAATACATTAAGGGGCTGGGTCTGGGCAGGATGCTTCTCAAAGGGTAAGTGTGGACTTGATATGTTGAATGGCCTGCTTCCACACTGGAGGGATTCTATGAAATTCTAGGAATCCCTGATCTATCACTCTCAAATGAAAGTAGGATGCCCACCAGGTTCATCCAGAAAAATAGGACATCAGCTTCAGCAGTTTGCTTCCAGTGCAGCTGACAAGTTAGGGGATGCAGCATAAATTACTGAAAAAATATCACTGCAAATCCATTATTGGTGATATCTGGATATGTAAGGAATGAGTTTTGCATTGTTCCTGTGGTCCTTATTAAACATTTTGACATTTATTACGGTAGCTACTTGCATTTTCATGTCTGTCCTGGAAACAGCCATATATAGATTGAGGTTGTAACGCCATGACACCTGAGAATGAAAATGAGGCTAATTTAAAAGATATACATAGAGACAAGCCTTTTGAAAGTCTTCACGTTATCAATTGGGGGAGACCTGCAAAGACTTACTTAAAACCCCTCATAATCAGGGTTTCCCTTGTCTCTCTAGAACCAAGTCTCTACAGTTCACCATGGTCATGTGGAACATCGTATTCCTTCTCTGTGTCATTGCATAAGCTCCCATCTGATGATGCAAAGAGGTCCTTTTTGTCCTTATCCCCAAGATACGCTGCTCTTGGCACTACCAGGCTATGCAGTGCACAACAAATGACAACAATCAAGAGCAAAAAACTGCAAACAGTGTCTTGCAGCAGCATCACAGTTCTGGGAAGAATATCTAAAAGTAATTTGGGGTGAGAGGAAACAACTGATTGGATCTTGTGAGTATTTGCAATATGTTTATTGCTCATAGTTTGTATGGTCTTTATTCTGGATTTTTAGTTTGTACAGAGATCCAGAAAAGAAGTGCCTTCGATTTTAAGGGTAATTTAAGGGTTTAATTTAAATGGTGAGGTTATGAAAAGAACAGAACATAATTGCACAGGAAAATCCAACTTGTCCCACAAAGGAAATCTATCCCTTTTTATGAGACCAAACCTACTCTCAAAAAAAATTCTGTCCAATGCTCTACTGCCCTGAATAATGCATTTGTCACGAGTTTGAAACAGTAGTGGCCAAAGTTTGCAAGCTGCACTAAAGATCTGATAACTGAAAGTATCATGAAGTACAGAAGTTTAGCGCCACCATTACTTTCACTAACCAAGGCACTGAGTTTTACATATTTGCAACTTGTCTTCCCAATAATCGTGTCAGCTTCCTGGAGAAATGTAGCCTTCTCATACAATAAGGTTCAATCATTTGTAGATAATTGAACGTTGCTTGTAAGCATTACCTTCTGGGTAGTGGCTTATCCTGAGATACTAACCCATATGCTCTCTTCAAGCCCATGCTCTATGTGGCCCTTTTTCATCATCATCCTGACATTCATATGTCTTCATGGGTCGATGATGTTCCTAGCCAAGAGGTCTCCTCTTGCTCCATTTCCTTCTGTCTTCCCTCTGGAAGAGCTTCCATCAAAGTGAACATAGGCACCTTTAGCTCTTTTGCTGAAGCCCTTCTTTGACATAAGCCTCTTCTCCCAATGAATACTTTACAGATGATGCATTCATGAATCAAAAGCAGACTCGTCCACCAAATAATTCCAAGACAATCCCGTTTAGCTCTCTTGCAGACCGAGCTGCAACCTCCTACTCCTCATTGCTCTTCTCAAATATTGACTTTTATCCCACCCTGACACCGTTTGGACATCGTGGCACAACTCCCTCCCACCCATCAGTCCATGTGACCACCAATGAATTATACAGGCTACGTAAAATAGTGTTGCCTTAATAACTGAATTGCCTCAACAACCGCGTAACTGGCCTGCTGTAAGTGAAAAGATATCTGACTTTTGGGCTTATTTGTCTTCCATAATATTGGATTTGGCTGTGACTGGACTTCACACAATGTCATCACATGTGATTTAGTATCTGCTTCCCATCTGTAAAATTCCACCAGTACCTCAAACATATTTAACTATTGTTTAAAGCATTTTGAGACATCCTGAGATTATGAGATGTACTAAATAAATCAAAGTTCTTTCCTTCTTTTCAGTTTTAATGCTGATGCAAAAGGGTTTTCACTTCATATCAATGCTAAGCTTGTACAAAGCAAATCCATAATTTTGGCTCTGTCTGATTCAGAAGCCACTTGCCTATCGTGTTTCTTTATCGGTCCTCTTCTGGAATCAGTTTGATTTTGTATATACTATGACACAAATTATACGAATCATTTCTCCTCTCACAGAACTTTACATAATCGCATCAATTTCACAAGGAGAAAGTGAGGAGTGCAGATGCTGGAGATCACAGTGGAAAAGTGTGGCATTCATTTTTTTTCATTCATCAATTTTTTAATCATCAATTTTTGTTGACTATATCACCTCATAATGAGCACAAAATTGTTGCAGCAGAGGAGGAGGCCATTTAGGGCATCAAATTTTGCACCGGCTTTTTAAATGAGCCATGCAACAACAGTCACTCCTCTGATTTTCACCATGACCCTGCACATTTTTCATTTTCAGACAATAATTAAATTTCTTCTTAAATGCTTCAAATGAGCCTGTTTCCGCCATACTCTCAGGCAGCACCTTCCAGTTATTAGCCATTTCTTGCATGAAAATGTTTCTCTTTATAAATCCATTGTTCCTCTTATAAATTACCTTAAATATGTGCCCTCTTATTCTCAATTCTTCCACCAAGTATACTTTCAGACAAGTATTTCCTATCTACTACATTCAGGCGCCTCATGATTTTTACTATCTCTAATAAATCTCAATTCAACCTTCTCTTCTCCAAGAAAAAGATCTCTGGATTTCTCTAATTATCTACATAACTGAAGCTTCTTATCCCAGGCACCATTCTTGTGAATCATTTCTGTACTCTCTCTGACATCTTTCCTAAAGTGCGGTACCCAGAACTCGACACAGTACTCCAGTTGAGACCAAATTTAGCATAACCTCCTTGCTCTTGTACCGTATGTCCCTATTCAAGAAGCCTAAAATGCTGTATGCTTGGTTAACCACTCTCTTGACTTAATGTCTTCAATGATTTGTATGCATATCCACCCAGGTTCCTTTGTTCCTGCACACCCTTCAGAATTGTGCCCTTTATGCTATATTGATTTTCCATGTACTTCCAACCAAAATTAACCACTTGACATTTGTCTGCATTGAAATCCATCTACCATCTAGTCAATGAACATGGTTATGTCTTTTAGAAGTTCTACATTGACAACTTTAATTTACATTGATATCCATAAATTGTGAAATGACACCCTTTACACCAAGGACTAGGTCATTAATCCCAACACTGATCCCAGGAGAAGTATGTTGCTCGCTTTCTAAAAAAAAAATCACTCATGGGATGTGGCCATCATTGGCCAGGCTAGCATTTATTGCTCATCCCTAGTTGTGCAGATGATAAGGAAAAGCCACATTGTTATGGGTCAGGAGTCACATGTAGGTCAGATCGAACAAAGATGGCAGATTTTCTTCCCAAAAGGACACATTAGTCAACCAGGTGGGAATTTATGACAATCAACAGTTGCCATTAGACGAGCTTTTATTAAACTCAGATTTTACCATCTGCCATGGGTTTCAAACCCATTTGCCTGGGATATTTAGATTTTAAGTCCAGTGACATTACCACTACATCACTGCCTCCCCAAATTACATTATATATGTTAAAGTCCCACTGAATGACTCTCAGCATTCTGGAACAGTTTGTTGATAATTTGCTAGCAGGTCTGTCACAATGGATATCACAAAGCCATGATTGCAGCTGGAGCTGCTGCCAGTACCTGATACATGAGATGAATCCCCGCAATACTATCTCCTCCAATGTTGATTCTATTTCCACCTGTGCCACACACGACTCAATTAATTTGCTGAGGAGCATATTGCTGCTCTGTCATTCTCTTTTATTTCATAGTAGTATCATTAAAACAGATTACAAATGGACATCTGGGGTTGACCCAAAAAGTACCATACTCTCTGTAAATTGCAAAGTAGTTCTAAGTGGTAACTATAATTGTCAGTATTTAATTATTAGGAACAAAAATTGTAGAAACATTTGGAGATATAAGCCCATCTTGAGTGATAAACCCTTTTTGCACAGAATGCCTGTTTGTTGTCAAGATCATGGATCAGACCATGAAGTTTAAATTACAATCTGGCTAGGAATCGGTCATTTTTATTAGAAAGTAGACAAAGTGTGAGATCCATGGCACATACTTATGGAGTAAATCCATAAGAGTCAATGGTTTTTAATAAGCAACAATAAACTTTATAACTTTTGAACAAGAATAGAAGCGACAATAGATTTACTATTTATTTCTAACACTAAGAATTAATTTGGTAAGAATGCACAATAAACTGGTTTCGAGCACTCAACAGCATACACCAAATTGCAAATATGATCAAGACACATCCCACGAATTTCTCAGCAATTTGCATGAGACATTATTGACAAAGTCATCAAGACTCTTTAAACTTTGCAAGGGATTATAATTTTTCACTTCTATCGTCCTAGCATTGAAATTTCCTCTCAAGAGCTGCACCAGCACAGGCTGCCTCAATGACTCTTCTGCTCCAGTTCATCACTCTACTTTCCTGGGGTAAGCTTCCCTGGACACCAAAATTGGTGGCATAGTAGACAGTGAAGAAGGTTTTCTAAGATTACAAAGGTGAAATTGTTCAAGTGGGTCAATGGGCTGAAAAATGGTGGATGGAGTTCAATCTGGATAAATGCAAGGTATTGCATTTTGGGACAATAAAACAAGGGTAGGACTTATACTATTAATGGGTAGTGTTGTAGAACAGAGGGACCTACGGTGTCAGTGAAATAATTCTTTGAAGTTTGCGCCACATATAGTCCAGGTGGTTAAAACGGTGTTTAACACGCTTGTCTGCATTGCTCAGTGCTTTGAGTATAGGAGTTGGGAAGTCATGTTGAGGTTGTACAGGACATTGGTGAGACCTCTTCTGGAATAATGTTACCACTCCTGATCACCCAATTATAGGAAGGATGTTATTAAGCTGGAGAGAGTTCAGAAAACATTTATCAGGATGTTGCCAGATATGGAAGGTTTGAGGTATAAAGAAAGGCTGGAAGGCTGGGACTTTTTTAACTGGAGCGTAGAAGTTGACAGGTGACGTTATAGAAGTTTATAAAATCATGAGGGGTTTAAATAGGGTTAACAATAGGTGTCTTTTCCCTCGAATGGGGGATTGCAAGACCAGGCAGCACATTTTTAAAGGTGAGAAGAGAGAAATTCAAAACACAGGAGGGACAACTTTTTTACACAGAGGGTGGTTTGTATGTGGAATGAACTTCCTGAGGAAGTGGTGGATGCGGGCACAATCACAATATTTAAAAGATGCTGGAATAAGTGTATGAATAGGAAAGGTTTGGAAGGATTGGACCAGGAGCAGGCAGGTGGGACAATTTTAGTTTGGGTTCATGTTCAGCACACACTGGTTGAACCGAAGGGTCTGTTTCTGTGTTGTATGACTCTATGACTCTGAAATGGCATGATAGCATTCAATCACAAGCACAAGTCTAGCTCTTCAGGCAGTGACTGTAATGAGGTCAACCAAGTGGACCACACAGAATGCATCCTCTGACTGGGGCTGTTAATCTGGTCCAATCAGAGCCAACTCTCAGAGTGTCAGACACTCTGAGAGCTGGCTGTGACAGAGCTGGACCAGTGTCAAGAACTTTTCACATGTAAAGAAAGGGTGAGTCAGAGACAGGATAGCAGCCTCTGTGGAATTATTTAAGCGGTGACAAGAGTAAAGCATATTCCTTAAGAAACTCACTTGCAACAGTCATCTTTGAGTTGAGGTAATTAAGTTGCAGTGTAATCAGATGGAGATGGACACCCTTACTAGTCCTACTGAACTTGGGGATCACTATTTGAGTGAAGGCAATTGCATAGCCACACTCAGGACATATCCTAAACAGAGGGACTCCAGGTCAGCCCGCAGCAAAACCCAAATCAAACTAAGCCTAAACTAGACCAACACGCCATTGTAGTTGCTGCTGGTATGCAAACTCAAAACGACTAAGAAATCCTGCTCGACTTAAATTGAGTTTTAAAAAAAATCATAGACTGGTATCCAGGAGAGTGCATACCCTGGACAGTCTACCTACATCTGGTTTGGAACAGTTATACTGCTGAGCAACATGCAAATCAGAACCAATCAAAAAAAATCGTCTGGTTAAATAGTCATCCAGTTCGAACGGAAGTTGTTGCTGACGCAACCATTTCAGTGATTGCAGAACAGTCTTTGACAAAATTCAATCTGGACTCCAATCCTAAAGTTTGCACAAGGCCTTGGCTCGATTAAGAATCTATACCAGGGAACCTTTACAGATTAAGGATGCAATTTTGGTTCTGGAATCTCACAAAAAACAGCTGGTTCAGTGATTGTCATAGAAGTCTTGGGTTCAAGCTTAATGGGGCAAAATTGGTTGCGAAAGATTCACCGAGATTGGCTCAACATTTCTTGACTAGCAAATGGCTGCCTGAGTGCAGTCCCAATTAAGTACCAGGTGGTCTTTCAGGAAGGTCTATGGACTCTCAGAGGAGCCAAGGCTACCTTGTGTGTTGACCAGGAAGCAATACCACAATTCTGCAAGCCCGCCCAGTGTCATTTGTCTTATGGCAAAAGAAGAGGCTGAAATTAGAAGGCTGGAAAGCGAAGGAATCATTAAACCAGTCCAGTTTGTGGAATGGACAGCACTGGTAGTACTGAATTTGAAGCCGGACGGGTCAATTTGGCTTTGTGGGGATTTGAAACAAATGGTAAACCGCTGGATAAATACCCAATCACTCGCGCAGAGAATTCAAAGCTGGACATCTGCCATGTGTACTTGCATTTACAGCTGGATGATAATTCCCAGAGGTATGCTACTATTAATATCGATAAGCATATGTATCATCAGCCTGTGCAAGTTTTCAGTGGACCATGGAGAACATTTTACAAGGTCTACCCTAGGTTGCCATTTATTTAGATAATGTGCTAATAGCAGGGAAGACAGATAAGGAGCACTGAGAGAACTTGGACATAGTCCTTAGATGTTTCTCCCCAGGCGGGCATATACCTAGGAAGGGAAAAATGTGTGTTCTGGGTGACCTAATTGGGCTACAGAGTCCACAAGAACAGGTTATATCCATTGGAAGATAAAGTGAGGATGATCAAGGCTTCCATGTCTCTACCAGAGCTTAGGTCTTTCCTTGAGTTGGTGAATTATGACTGAAAGTTCATACATAATCTGGCCTTCATCCTGGCACTTTGCATCAACTCATAAACTAGGATCGGTCTTGAAAATGTTCTTGTCGCCAAGCCAGGCTTTCAGGGAAGTGATGAAACTGTTATTATCCTCTAAGGTGTTGCACACTATAATCCCAAGCGAGATCTGGTATTGACATAAAATACTTCAGGGTACTATTAGCTCATAGGTGGTACCACCACTGGAAGAGCCCATAATGGTTTTAAATTTTTTAGACACACTTCTAGTCACAGCTAATAATATCAGACTTTGGAAGCAGAAAGATCTGGTCCTGACAAAACTGAAACAACTGGCACTGATGTAGCAAACCAAAGGGACAACACAACCAGAATTTAAACTTTTTGGACCCGGAGGGACCGCATCACAGTACAGGATGGCATATTATTGTACGAAATAAGAGTGATTGTCCTCAGCCAAGGTCACCACCAGATACTGGATGAACTCCACCAAAGTCATCTCGGAATCTCCAAAATTAAGCTGTTGGTGAGAAGTTATGTCTGTTGGCCAGGATTGGATGCAGACATAACCACATTGGTGTGGCAGTGTCCAGAGTTCTAACTAGGTTGAACAGGTGATGTTCTGTAGCGGTATGATGGGAGCTGGCTGATCTCATTGTGAATGGCAGTGACCACATCTGCAGCAAGTATTGATTGCTGGAAGATTTCCAGATCAGAATTGATGATCTGGAATCTGACCTTCAAACACTGTGGCACATCCGGGAGGGGGAAGAGTTACCTGGACGCTTTGTTTCAGGAGGCAGTCACACCCGGCAGTTTAAGTAATTCAAATTCAGTCAGTGCTCATGAACAACAGGGTGTGTCTGTAAGTAAGGCAGGTAGTACAGGAGTGGAGAAGCCTCAGCCCTCGACCTTGTCCAACAGTTATGAGATTTTTGCTCCCTGTATGGATGAAGAAAAGGGCTGTGGACAGGATGAGCCAGCTGACCACGGCACCATGGTGCAGAAGGCCATTCAAGAGAGGAGAGCAAAAAGACAAGTAGTTGTTATAGGTGATTCAATAATTAGGGGAACAGATAGCACCCTTTGAGAGCCGGATCGGGAGTCCCGCTAGGTATGTTGCCTGCCCGGTACCAGGGTGCAGAACATGTCCAAATGACTTAAAAGGATATTGGAGCGGGAGGGGAAGGATCTAGTTGTTGTGGTCCATGTTGGCACAAACAACATTGGCAAGGCTAGGAAGGAGGACCTGTTTGGGGAGTATCAAGCACTAGGAAGGAAATTGAAGAACAGGTCCTCGAGGGTCATAATCTCTGGATTACTGCCCGAGCCATTGCTAATTGGCATAGGATAAGAAAATCAGGGAAGTAAACACGTGGCTAAGAGATTGGTGTCAGAACGAGGGTTTCCATTTCATGGGACATTGGCATCAGTTTTGGAACTGGGGCGATCAGTACGGTGATCTGGAACCAGTGTTCTGGTGAAAAATATAAATAGGGTGGTCACTAGGACTTCAAACTTGAGAGTCGGCGGGGGGGCGGGGGGTGGGGGAAAGGGAAAGCAACAGGGACTATGGAGTCAAGTAGAAAGATAAGCAGCAGGTTAGCATGTGTGCAGGGTTTAAGTTCGAGGCAGACAAGGAATGAAGCAAACAGGAAGGCTAACTTAGATAGAGGTGATGGAAATTATGAGGATAAGAAAATTAGCATTAAGGTGCTTTACCTGAATGTGCGAAGTATTCGTAACAAAGTAGATGAATTAACAGCACAATCATTGTAAATGATTATGATATGGTAGGCAGCACAGAGATGTGGTTGCAGGGGATTCAGGACTGGCAGTTAAACATCCAAGGATTTACAACTTATCGAAAAGACAGGGAGGTGGGTAGGGGGTTGGGGTTGCCTGTGAGTTAAGAATGAAATTAAATCTATGGCATTAAATGATGTGGAGTCTGTGTGGGTGAGGCTGAGGAACCACAAAAGGCAAAAAAAAACAGAATGGAAGTTATGTACAAACCTCCCAGCAGTGCTCAGGACCAGGGGCACAAGATGTACCAGGAAGTAGATAGGGCATATCAGAAAGGTAAGGTCACGGTGATCATGGGGGATTTCAATATGCAAATGGTCTGGGTGAATTATGTTGCCAGTGGATCCAAAGAAAGGGAATTCATGGAATGCTTACAGGATAGCTTTTTGGAACAGTTTGTGATGGAGCCTACAAGGGAGCAGGCTATTCTGGACTTAATACTATGTAACGAGCCAGACTTTATAAAAGATCTTAAAGTCAGGGAACACTTAGGTGGCAGCAATCATAATATGGTAGAGTTCAGTCTGCAGTTTGAAAGAGAGAAGGCAAAATCGGATGTAAATGGTGCTACAGTTAAATAAAGGTAATTACAGGACCATGAGAGAGAACCGATGGAAATTGACTGGAAGCAGAGCCTAGTGGGGGAGACAGTACAGCAACAATGGCAGGAGTTTCTGGGTGTAATTGAGGACACAATACAGAGGTACATCCCAAAGAAAAAAAAGATTACCCTGGGGAGGGGGTCGGGGGTGTCGGCGGGGGGCGAACGATGAATTGGACAACCATGGCTGATGAAGGAACTCAGGAAATGTATCACAGACAAAGAGAGTGCCTATAAAGTGGCCAAGAGCATGGGAAATCAGAAGATTGGAAAGACTACAAAACAAACACAGGATAACAAAGAGAGAAATAAGGAAGGATTAGATAAGATTAGATTACTTACAGTGTGGAAACAGGCCCTTCGGCCCAACAAGTCCACACCGACCCGCCGAAGCGCAACCCACCAATACCCCTACATTTACCCCTTTAACCTAACATGACGGGCAATTTAGCATGGCCAATTCACCTGACCTGCACATCTTTGGACTGTGGGAGGAAACCGGAGCACCCGGAGGAAACCCACGCTGACACGGGGAGAATGTGCAAACTCCACACAGTCGCCTGAGGCGGGAATTGAACCCGGGTCTCTGGCGCTGTGAGGCAGCAGTGCTAACCACTGTGCCACCATGCCGCCCATGGAGTGTATCAAATATGAAGGTAAGCTAGTGAGTAATATTAGAAATGAAAGTAAAAGTTTCTTTCAATACATAAGAAAGAAAAGAGAGGCAAAAGTCAAGATTGGGCCACTCCAAACTGATGTCGCAAGGCTAGTGATGGGAGATAAGAAAATAGCTGAAGAACTTAATAAATACTTTGTGTCAGTCTTCACAGTGGAAGACATGAGTAATATCTCAACAATTAAGGAGAGTCAAGGGGAAGGGTTGGCTATGGTGGCCATTACAAAGGAGAAAGTACTTGATAAGCTAAAAGGTCTAAAAATTGATTAATCTCCTGGGCCGGATGGGCTACATCGTAGAGTTCTGAGGGAGGTGGCTGAAGAAATAGTGGAGGCGTTGGTTGTAATATTTCAAAAATCACTGGAGTCAGGGAAAGTCCCAGATGATTGGAAAATCGCTGTTGTAACCCCCTTGTTCAAGAAAGGATCAAGACAAAAGATGGAAAACTATAGGCCGATTAGCCTAACCTTGGTTGAAGATAAAATTCTAGAATCCATTGTTAAGGATGAGATTTCTAAATTCTTGGAAGTGCAGGGTTGAATTAGAATAAGTCAGCATGGATTTAGTAAGGGCAGGTCCTGCCTGACAAACCTATTAGAATTCTTTGAAGAGGTAACAAATAGGTTAGACCAGGGAAACCCAGTGGATGCTATCTGCTTAGACATCCAAAAGGCCTCTGATAAGGTGCCTCACAGAAGGCTGCTGAGTAAGGTGAGGGCCCATGGTGTTCAAGATGAGGTACTGGCATATATTGAGCATTGGCTGTCTGACAGAAGGCAGGGAGTTGGGATGAAAGGTTCTTTTTCGGAATGACAGCTGGTGACAAGTGGTGTCTCGCAGGGTTCAGTGTTGGGGCCCCAGCTATTCACTTTATGTATAAATGATCTGGATGAAGAGACTGGGGGCATTCTGGCAAAGTTCGTCGATGATACGAAGTTAGGTGGACATGCAGATAGTTCTGAGGAGGTGGGGAGGCCACAGAAAGATTTAGACAGTTTACGAGAGTGGTCCAAGAAATGGCTATGAAATTCAATGTGAGCAAATGCGAGGTCTTGCACTTTGGAAAAAAGAACACAGGCATAGACTATTTTATAAACGGTGAGAAAATTCATAAAGCCAAAGTACAAAGGGGTCTGGGAGTGCTAGTACAGGATTCTCTAAAGGTTGACTTGCAGATTGAATCCATGGTTAAGAAGCAAATGTAATGTTGTCATTTATTTCAAGAAGTTGGAATATAAAAGCAGTGATGTGCTATTGAGACTTTGTAAAGCTCTGGTTAGGCCCCATTTAGAAATACTGTGTCCAGTTTTGGGCCCCACACTTCAGGAAGGACACATTGGCAGTGGAATGTGTGCAGCAAATATTCATACGGATGATCCCTAGAATGGTAGGCCTAACAGACGATGAATGGCTGAGAATCCTGGGATTGGATTCATTAGAGTTTAGAAGATTGAGGGGAGATCTAATAGAAACTTGCATGGCTTAAAAAGGGTGGATGCTGGGAAATTGTTTCCATCAGGCGAGGATACTAGAACTCGAGGGCACAACCTCAGAATTAGAGAGGGTCAATTTATAACAGAAATGAGGAGACATTTCTCCAGCCAGAGAGTGGTGGCCTGTGGAATTCACTGCCATGGAGCGCAGTGGAAGCCGAGACGTTAAATGTCTTCAAGGCAGAGATTGATAAATTCTTGACCTCGCAAGGAATTAAAGGATATCGGGAGAGTGCGGGTAAGTGGCGTTGAAATGCCCATCAGCCATGATTGAATGGTGGAGTGGACTCGATGGGCCGAATGGCCTTACTTCCACTCCTCTGGTCTTAAGGACAAAAATTACCGCAGGCAGCTCCCCCATATTCGTGGGAATGGCTGGGTAAACCCTGGACAACTATACAGGTCCTTGCATGGGCTCAATGTTCTGAGTCATTGTAGAGACTCACTCAACATGCTTGGACGTGCATAGAGTTTATCCAAAGAAGGGAATGACAATAGGAAAGCTGTGTACATCTTGTGCAATACACTGACTTCCAGAACTGTTGGTCACCGATAACAGGCCATTGTTTGCCAGCTGGGAACTTGAATATTTCCTGAGATTGAATGGTATTCGAATATAAGGACAGCTTCATACCATCCATCATCCAGTGACAGAAAGTGGCTTGGCAGAAAGAGCAATCCAAACTTTAAAGGTAGATTTGAAGAAACAGCCTATAGCTTCGTTAGATACCAAACTGTCCCAGTTCCTATTTGATTACAGGACCACCCTCATGCAATAACAGGGATACTCCCAGCACAGTTGCTAATGGGGAGAAGATTCTGAATCAGGTTAAATCTGACCTTACCGGAGCTGGGGGAGGGTGAAATAGCATCAGAAATCCCACACTGGAAGCCAGACTCACACCAAGTTAGAGAGACAGTTACGACACGGGATAAGATTTGGTGCTGGAATCACAGAAATGGTCCTGCAAGAGTAAGAGCCTTGGTCATTGCAAAGTCAGCACCAGTGACATATAAGGCTCAGGTAGGAATGAAGATCCTGAATAAGCGTGTGGACCGTATGAATGCAGCAAACTTGCAAACAGTACGGGAGCAAATCATCCCCTCTTCGCAGTACAGTCGGAACCCTTGAGGTCTCTGTCTCTGTCTCTGTCAAGTGTTGAACAGATCTCTGAATCTGAGATGAACATGACAGATCTCGCCGCATGATGCCTTTGCTGCCTGAAGAACAGAGTGAATTTCTTCCAAGATGCTCCGCGCACAAGAGGCAAATTTCTGTGCATTGCAGAGTACCGTATCCGAGTAGAGACGGAGGAACCTGATCCAGTGCTAACACACCCCAGATGGCGCAACAGGAAAAAGGACCATCCTATGTCCTCACACTCAGAGGGACAGGGATGTAGTAATTATAATGAGATCTGCCAGGTGGACCCCATCTGTTCCAATCAGGGAGCCCTGGCTGACAGATTAAAAAGTGGAGTGAGAGACATTCTGACACACTGAGAACTGGCTCTGAAGGAACTGGATCAGTTTCAAGGACTTTCTATGTGTAACTAAAGTGTGACAGGGTGACAGTATACTGGCCTCTGTGGAGTTTCTTTTCACTTCACAATCAGCTAACTTCACTCAGCGAGTCTGATCCCTGAGGTTTTCCCCAGACTTCAGTTTTGCTGAGCTACATTAAGCAAAGGTGTAGACAGGATAGATCGAGTGAATCCTGAGTACAGTATAAAGGCAGTAGGAGTATACTTAAGAGGGAAATGAGGAGGGTAAAAAGGGGACATGACATAGCTTTGGCAAATAGAGTTAAGGAGAATCCAAAGGGTTTTTACAAATACATTAAGGAAAGAAGGGTAACTAGGGAGAGAATAGGGCCCCTCAAACATCAGCAAGGCGGCCTTTATGGGGGAGATACTAAACGAGTATTTTGCATCAGTGTTTACTGTGGAAAAGGACATGGAAGATATAAAATGTAGGGAATTAGATGGTGACATCTTTAAAAATATCCATATTACAGAGGAGGAAGTGCTGAATGTCTTGAAACACATAAAAGTGGATAAATCCCCAGGACCTGATCAGTGTACCCTAGAACTCTGGGAAGCTGGGGAAGTGATTGCTCAGCCTTTTACTGAGATATTTGTATCATTGATAGTCACAGGTGAGGTGCCAGAAGACTGGAGGTCGGCAAACGTGGTACCACTCTTTAAGAAAGGTGGTAAGGATAAGCCAGGGAACTATTAGACCAGTGAGCCTGACCTTGGTGGTGGACACATTGGAGGGAATCCTGAGGGACAGGATGTACATGCATTTGGAAAGGCAAGGACTGATTAGGGATAGTCAACATGGCTTTATGCATGAAAAATCATGTCTCACAAACGTGATTGAGTTTTTTGAAGAAGTAACAAAGAGGATTGATGAGGGCAGAGAGGTAGATGTGATCCATATGGATTTCAGTAAGGCATTTGACAAGGTTCCCCATGGGAGACTGGTGAGCAAGGTTGGATCTCATGGAATACAGAGAGAACTCGCCATTTGGATATAGAACTGGCTCAAAGGTGGAAGACAGGTGGTGGTGGTGGAAGGTTGTTTTTCAGACTGGAGGCCTGTGACCAGTGCAATGCCACTAGGATCAGTGCTGGGTCCACTACTTTTAGTCATTTATATAAATGATTTGGATGTGATCACAAGAGGTATAGTTAGTACGTTTGCAGATGACACCAAAATTGGAAGTGTAGTGGACAGCGAAGAGGACTACCTCAGATTACAACAGGATCTTGACCAGATGGGCCAATGGGATGAGAAGTGGCAGATGGAGTTTAATTTCTTAAATGTGAGGTGCTGCATTTTGAAAAAGCATTTCTTAACAGGGCTTATACACTTAATGGTAATGCCCTAGAGAGTGTTGCTGAACAAAGAGCGTAGGTTCATAGCTCCTTGTAAGTGGAGTTGCAGGTGGCTAGGATAGTGAAGAAGGCGTTTGGTATGCTTTCCTTTATTGGTCAGAGTATTGAGTACAGGAATTGGGAGATCATGTTGAGGCTGTACAGGACATCGGTTAGGCCACTGTTGGAATATTGTGTGCAATTCTAGTCTCCTTCCGATTGGAAAGATGTTTTGAAATTTGAAAGGGTTCAGAAAAGATTTACAAGGATGTTGCCAGGGTTGGAGGATTTAAGCGATAGAGAGAGGTTGAATAGGCTATGGCTATTTTCCCTGGAGCATCGGAGGCTGATGGGTTGCCTTATAGAGGTTTATAAAATCATGAGGGGCATAGAAAGGATAAATATACAAAGTCTTTTCCCTGGGGTAGGGGAGTCCAGAACTAGAGGATAGGTTTAGGATAAGAGGGGAAAGATATAAAAGAGACCTAAGGGGCAACGTTTTCACTCAGAGGGTGGTATGTATATGGAATGAGCTGCCAGAGGAAGTAGTGGAGGCTAGTACAATTGCAACATTTAAAAGGCATCTGGAAGGGTACATGAATTGGAAGGGTTTGGAGGGATATGGTCCAGGTGCTGGCAGGTGGGATTAGCTTGGGTTGGGATATCTGGTTGGCGTGGACGGGTTGGACCGAAGGGTCTGTTTCCGTGCTGTACATCTCTATGACTCTATGCTTGTGAGCTTTTCAATCTCCACTCTTAGCTGTACTGAAGTACTAATGCTTGCAGGTCTCTTCTGAGCCCTTTACAGCTTTTTCTAACGGAGAAACAGTGACCTTCCCACCGTACCTGATCCCCAAGGTTAAGTCCTGACTCCATAATTTAACTGCCTACTAATTCCTAAAACTTCTGTTAGAATACAGTGATAGTTTCACTTCTTTCATGTGTAAATCACAAAACCCTTTTTTTTTAAAAAGTTGCATTTTTGGGTAACCATTCGGTATTTAACAAGTGACTACATTTTAGTTACCCATATAATCATTTATGGATTAATGTTCATTCACTTAAAGCAAAAGCACAAGAGGTTCCCTTACAGTAAAAGCAAATCACAAATACACAAAATTCAGTGAAAAAAGACAAAAAAAGTTCAAACATACATGTTCTACATATTTAATTTGCCACTTATCTTGCTTCTGGGGCCACACTCGGGCCACACACTTCTGCCATTATGTCAATGATATCACATCGCATTCACATTTTCTTGTTCAAAAATTGATCCAATTATATAAAACAGGAATGTTGAAAAAATCTGAAGAAAAGAAACAGTGATGGACAACTAGCTCACCCAGACAGCAAACATTTGCTCAATTAGTGCAGACTTGTCTCTTGCCCTTACTTACACTTTTGCTGCATAATTAAGAAGGTCAGAATTAATGAAGCTGCATTGAATAAAGTTCAAGAAATCCCTAGTTACTGTTTATTCTATGACATCTGAGATCTGAATGTCAGATAGGCATTATTAGAGCTATGAACCACAGGCTTGGCAGCCTCCCAGCAACAAAAGAAAAATTCAAGTGGGATTTACCTGCAGTGTCAAGTCATTCCTCAGCTCCTTTCCAGCAAAGATAACGCACAACTGGTCAAATGGAACTCCTTGTCTCTTAGCAACAGCCTCCTTAAGCTGCAAGATCCTGGCATTTGTATCAACCTCCACCGGGAATCCATGGCTCAAATTGAACCTAACAAACACTGATCCAAAACATCAATTAATACTAATAGATCAATACTAATGGACAACATATAGTTTATAATCCCATCAGTACTCTAGGTAATTTATAAACTAAAATTAACCAAAAATTTAATTATGATGTCTCAGGTGATATAACAAGATAGATATCCCTTAAAATGGCAAACTGGTTATCTCAACAACTTCTCTTCATAACCTATGCACATCCTTTCAAATAATTTAATTCATATTTGCACTCAGCAGAATTTCTATTGAGAATTTCTATTCTTTCCTTAAACAGTAATAACTTAAGTCTACTGGTAAATGTACAATATTAACAGTGCAATAAATACAAGAATATATAATTTCAATAAATAACGAGCTCAACTGATTACAATTTAAAAGCCACAAAAAGAGTGTCGAAGAATTGAGGAAAATTACAATTATTAAAGAAATCAAATAAAGTAAACTTGCAAAGGACCCTGCAGGCTTGTATTTTTGCAGTCTACTGCTTGTAGAATGAATTAGCATTTATGCATGTGGACATAATACAAACGATTCACAATATTTTTAAAAGATTTAATTCCTGTCAAGTAAATACAAAAACTGATCATAAAAATTATTCACCTCATCAAAATATGTAGGCTGATAACAAATAATATCCTATGTGTAAGTATCAAGAAATCAATTCACTACTACTTTTCCGATAGCAATTAAGGATGGGCATTAAATGCTAGCCTAGCCAGCAATGCACAAATCCTGTGAATGAATTAATATGGTTTGAAACTCTGTGGCACAAACCTTTAAAAGGCTTCTACAAATAACAGAACTTTTAGAAACTAGATGTTGAGGAGAATTCTATGTTCTTTTTCAAATGTATCAAAAGACAATGCGTTTTGATTTACTGATGCATTTTCATATGCTCAAGCAGGTGTTCAAATACTCAGGAATTGTGGATGCACATTTCTACTTGCTACATTAAAGCCTCAGCTATTTGCTGGCAGGAATTGAACCTTAAAATGTCAGAGGGTTTTCTATGTCTAGGTATCTTATTCTGTCTCTGTTTGAAATGTGTGTGGGTTGATCTGAAATTTCCAGATTTGTCAGCTTGAGTTTCCTTAAAAGTTGTTTCTGTCACATTTACGGCATTCCTGTGACAGCCAGCGATAGCTCTTTCACAATTACAGACAAGAAAGTGGGGAATCCGCTGACAAACAAGAGCAAGGCAGAAATAGCATGAAGCTGCTCTTCGAGAAAGAATGAAGTGGCAGAATATCACTGCACAGTACCAGGTAGTGAGAGTTGATAGCAAGGATAGCAGAGAGGAGGCAACATATTTAATTGTAACTCACAACTGTCTTACCTCAATGGCAAATTACATTAGATTATTTACAGTGTGGAAACAGGCCCTTCGGCCCAACAAGTCCAAACCGACCCTCCGCAGAGCAACCAATATCTTTCGAGAGTAAGGAGATCAAAACTGCATAAATATTCTCGGGTTTATCTTGCCAAGGCCTTACATATTTACTTCAAGAGTGACCAGACAAGGTTGAGAGTTTAGGGCTATGGTGTTGGCATTACTCCAACCAGCAGGGCCTCCAAAACCTTGCCCAAAAAGCAGGACACTGATTTCCTGCTACTGAGTATCAGCATATCTGCTGAGTGGCAAATTGTTCCAGGTATAGCTCACAGTCAGATGAGGTGGAAATTGAAAGTGAGACATGCCATAGAGTCGATATGGGTCATTAATTATGCAGTTTTGGTAAGATATGGTGACAGAACACATGAGATTTCACAGTGAAATGCCTTCCAAAAAACATACGTTCTAACTGTGAATTTCTGTGTTCCCCTCTGTATACACTAAATCTTTTTATTTTTAATTTCCTATATTTTTTTTTATAGATATTTTTATTAGAAATTTAACATTTTTACAAGTTTACAAAAATAAACAAAACTCTCAGATATAAACATGTGGACCAAAACGAAAAAAGAACTTTTCAAAACAAAAGATAGCTGTTTTGAAAATGCTGCATGTTTTAAAAACAAGTAACCATACACTCATTGTAAGCACCATTTACACAGCTATTTGTTTGTGTAGTGATTGAAGTGTGGTTGCAGATGATATAAAGTTGAGGGGCTGTTTATAGATGGAACTTCAGTTGGTACAAAGTAGCCAAAGGGTAACTAGAGCTGGGTAATAAATGAATAGAAAAAAGCGTATCTTTCCTTCAGCAGCTTCTGCAAGTTGTAACTTTTAACTGATATGTCAGAGATTTCTTTAAGTAAACCAACTACCCTGTACCTCTTGCAAACTAGTGGAAGCATCTGGAAAAGAATCACCAAGAAGTATTCTGACCAGTATATGAATAGCTCAGGTACCAGTGAAATGTCTTTGCAGTCTTTCCCTCTATCCACACCCATTCTTCGTGCCTTATTATCAGTGAAGGAGAGTTAAAAAATGATTATAGTTTTCATTTGTTGATGTATGCCAATGGTTCATAACTGTTAACTTGGTGCTTGTAATAACTGGAAATTTTTGTGGTCAGAACAGAAACCTGTTCTGTGTTTTCTGTCAACTTGGATTAAGAAGACAGGTAAACTGTGAAACCATTGCATATTTTTGAGAATCTTTAACTTTTATAATGAAATAGCAATTCCAGTGCATTACCATAGTGAAACATGACACCTCTCTCCATGGTCACCTTCCTACACTATGGCATTTCTCTAATATTTGATAGAATTTTAGAATTTGAGTATTGTGGTAATTTGAGTGGGAATTTTAGAATTTGAGTATGTCAGGTTGGAGAAAGTGAGGACTGCAGATCCTAGAGATCAGAATCAAAAAGTGTACTGCTGAAAAAAGCTGGTCAGGCAGCATCCTAGGAGCACGAGAGTCAACATTTTGAGCATAAGCTCTTGATGGAGGTATGGGGTGATGGTGATTGGTCAGAGTGGAGGGTGGAACAGATATGTGGGAAAGACAGGTTGGATAGATAAGAGGCTGGCGCCGAGTTGGAGGGTTGGATTCGGGATAAGGTCAGGGGAGGGGAGTTGAGGAAACTGGAGAAATCAACATTAATCCTGTGTGGTTGAAGGGTCCCAAGGTGGAAGATGAGGCATTCTTCCTCCAGGCATTGGGTGGCTAGAATCTGGCGGTGGAGGAGGTCCAGGACTTGCATGTCCTTGGCCGAAAGGAAGGGGGAATTGAAGTGTTTAGCCACAGGGCAGTGAGTTGTTTAGTGTGTGTGTGTGTCCCAGAGATGTTCTCTGAAACATTCAGCAAGTTGGCATCCTGTCTCCCCAATGTAGAGGAGACCACATCGGGAGCAGTAGATGACATGTGACGAGCTGCAGGAAAATCTCTGCCGGATGTGGAAGAATCCTTTGGGGCCTTTAGTGGAGGTGAGGCGGGAGGTGTGGGCGCAGGCATCTAAACAGTTCTTCAATGTCGTGGATTCCCACCACTACCATCCCTTCAGACAGTGAGCTTCAGACCCAAAGCCCTTTAATCCCCTCTAAACCTTGTGCTCCTGACATTAAAACTGTGGCCCCTCATTATTGACTTCTCCACCAAGGGGAAATGTTTCTCCATATCCAACCTGTCTATGCAAATCACAACTTAGTACACCTTAATCAGATTCCCTTCAGCTTTCTCTGCTCTCAGGGCAATAAAATTCTTTCCAGTCTCTCTTTGTAGCTAAAAAAGACAAAAGCATTTCATTCTAATCCAAATTAGTCTAATGGTAATTGACAGTTGTCATCAGAGATACAGTGAGACTTTTCTCCAGTTCATTGCTCAAGTCGTTTCCAGGAATCCTGTTTAACCATTTCTTTTCTGTTAAGCTGTAAGATTCTGATTTTTATTTAGCTTCACAAGTGAGCAGAATTTTGGAAATTTTAATACAGATTCAAAATTTGTTTTCTTATAGAATCCCTATAGTGTGGAAACAGGTAATTTGGCCCAACAAATCCACACCAATCTGCCGAAGAAAATTCCACCCAACCCATCCCCCTACTCTCTCCCTGTTACCCTGCATTTCCCATGGCTAATGCACCTAACCTACACATTGCTGAAAACTATGGGTAACTTAGCATGACCAATCCACCTCACTTGCATGTTTTTGGACTATGGGAGGAAACCACAGCAACCCACGCAGACATGGGGAAATCGGCGGGAACTCCACACAGACAGTTGCTCGAGGTTGAAATCAAACATGGTTGCCTAGTACTGTGAAGCAGCAGTTCTAACCACTGAGCCACCATGCCACCCTCTGTTGTTGTTCAAAGTGTAATGCAAGTGCCTCAATGCTTTTCATTTTGTAGATGATAATATTATTTACATTTTTGAAAAAAAAGTCTCTATGAAAGACAAATAAAACTGCCATATAATCACTGATCACAGTGAAAAGTACCCAAAACAAACCTGCCATTCACTTTCTATTCTCTGAGCTCAAGTTCATATGCAATGAGGATTTGGTATGGAGTTACAAATATCTTTACTTCTTATGGCTCTAAACATTTCATGGTTGCGAATTATTCAGTAAGATCCAACTAGTGAATTTTGTATTGAAAGTACTAGTTATAAAATTTAAGCAAGGATAAGTTCCCAATTTGCAAGTTATGTTTTTTTTAAAAATTGCTTGAGTTACTGAAAGGAAGGAAACAAGGATGATTGAAATTGTCAAAGATGATAGTTGGCTCTTTTGCAAACACATAAAGACATTGTGAGTTGTATTTTCCCAAACATCTGGGGTTATTTGGAAGCAGGAGGATACAGAACTTTCCTCTTTACATCAGAACTAGATATTCCAAAGGGCAGCTGGAATGGTGAAAGAACCTCAGACTCGAATGCAGTGAAGAAAGTCTCAATAAGACTTCAATCTCTCCTGAATCATGTAGACAATCCACAATAAAATATATGGCTGATGTGGCTACCTACTGTACAAATGACACCTCAAAGTCTGTTCAGTAAAAGGGTCACTGGGCACGAAATGCTCACTCTGCTTTCTCTCCTTGATGCTACCATACCTGCTGAGTATCTCCAGCAATTTCCATTTTTATTTCAGATTTTCAGCATCCGCAGTTCTTTGTTTTATTTTATGGGAAGGTAATCAAGCCTGTTTACTAAGCAATTTACTTCAATTTTACTGAGATTTTCAAATTTCTAAGAAGATCCGTTTTCCTCCTACAGTCCAATGATGTGCCGGTTAGTTGGATTGCCATGCTAAATTGCCATAGTATCCAATGTGCAGGCTAAGTGGCTTAGTCATGGGGAAATGCCAGGTTACAGGGATAGTGTGTGGAGGGGGGTTCTGGCTGGGATGCTGTTCAGAAGTCGGTGTGGACTTGCTGAGCCAAATGGCCTGTTTCCACACTGTAAGGATTCTATGATTTTATGTGTACAAAAACCATAATTTGCAAGGTCTAAGGTCTTTATCCTTTGTGCGTATGATGCTGTCATCATAGTTTTAATGACAATTTCGCTAACCAACCAATGCGTTGCTCGAGAACAATTGTAACCTCAGGATGTTGCCTTAAGCTTGAGCCAAGGGCAAGGTTTTATTGCATGTCCATGGTTTGATCAGGGATTCCACGGTCGCAGTCAGACAAGGTTTTGAGGTACCATTGGTACACTAAGTAACAACATCAGCCATGCATTTATTGAGGATTGTCCACATGCTTCAGGAGAGATTGCAGCCTGATTATTGAGACCTCACTTTCTCCTCTCATCATAGTTTTAATGACAATTTCGCTAACCAGCCAATGCGTTGCTCGAGAACAATTATAACCTCAGGATGTTGCCTTAAGCTTGAGCCAAGGTCAAGGTTTTATTGCATGTCCATGGTTTGATCAGGGATTCCACGGTCGCAGTCGGACAAGGTTTTGAGGTACCATTGGTACACTAAGTAACAACATCAGCCATGCATTTATTGAGGATTGTCCACATGCTTCAGGAGAGATTGCAGCCTGATTATTGAGACAGATGTTGAGGATTATCTCTTCCAAGTGGAAAAATCAGATTCTTGACATAAAGAGAAAATTTTTGATTGTCCCCTCAGATCTTGTGTGGTAACCTAGCAGCAACTATCTTCTTTCCATGTATTTGCATCTCATTAAAATCACAACTCATCAATTTATACGCTAGTTCCAACCTTCCCCTGCTCCACTGAGAAGCTAACCAGCAAAAATTCCTGACAAGTGAATCAGAATGGATAACTGGCAGCTGCAGTTTGATGAATGCTTGTCCTGGCCATTGTAAAACTGCATCTTCAGAGCAACATTCTTGCATTTTCCATGGCCGCCATCCACATCAACTTCTCATCCACACAAGGCAGCACAGGCAAACCACAAGCCTTGTCACATCATACCTGTTCTCAGACTAACTCAGATACGGCAGCATGGTGGCTCAGTGGTTAGCACTGTTGCCTCACAGCTCCAGGATCCCAGGTTTGATTCCAGCCTTGGTCAACTGTCTGTGTGGAGTTTGCTTATTCTCCCAGTGTCTGCGTGGGTTTCCTCCGGGTGCCTCAGTTTCCTCCCACAATCCAAAGATATGCAGGTCAGGTGAATTGGTCATACTAAATTGCCCATAGTGTTAGATGCATTAGTCAGAGGGAAATGGGTCTGGGTGGGTTACTCTTCGGAGGGTCTGTTTCCACACTAAAATGGTATTTAACCTAACACCACTTCAACTGAAGAACACTTCACTGTGGTGGTTGAGGACACCTACAAATTGCATGCTTCTTCCAGGTCACTTTGCGCACAGGGATAGACATGCATCTACATAGGATGCTATTGTACTGACATTTATGCATGCAACTTATGGCTCTTTAGCTTGCATTCTCTGCACACACATACACTTTAGCATATACCTGGAGACTGCCAGCTTCTGTCCACTTTGCATTGCACTCTTAATGCAAACTCACTGACTTCAGGTATGACCTACAGGCTGCCATTGCTTTCTCAGCACACACAGTCTTTAGTGCTCAGTTGCAGGATAAAAGCTTCTGTGATGCTTGCAATGCTTTTCTGCATAAAAGAAGAGGTAGGTAGCTTGTGACGGTTGGCAGCACCAAACAATCAAACTATTAGGCAGGCAGGGAATGTACATGCCACAGTGCAGCACCATTACATCAACGTCAGACCTACTGTATGTAGCATACTTTATGTGGCAAACATAATGCATATGCTTGAAGCAAATAGCCATGTGTGAAAGTCAAAGAGAACAGCCCTTAGTGGGAACAAGTGTGACAGTAGCAGGGAGTACTATCACAGTCACTCATAGTGCTCATTCAACAAGTCTACAAGAAGTTGGCCAGAGTCAGTCAGGCACTTGCTCCTACTTGATTGGGGAACTGTGTCTTCACCAACCAAGATTTCAGCCATGGTCATTCTTGCAGGTCAAGTGCAAGCAGTTCAAGCATTACAGGTTAAGTCAATTGGAGTGCTGTTGAAACAGCACTCAGAAGACTGGCCATGGTCAGAGAGAGCTATCCTGTTGAATCAGTCTAGGGAGTGGCCATGGTCAATCCTGAGAGTTGGTCAGTAACAGCCAGGTAGCCTACTGGCGGAAGGTCATGGCATCATGAAGAAAGTGGGCAACTTTCAAATCTAGGCATGGGCTTCATTGTGCTGGGTCCCTGAGGGAAAGCTAATCGGGATGGGGGCAATTGAAGTGGGTGAGACCTCATGATGAAAGTGCGGGGTATTGGGAGCTCTGGAAGAAATGTTCAAACTGGTCATGGTAACTCTGGTCTATACAAGGGTACAGGACCAAAGTCATGAGTTGTGGAGATAAAGTAGAGAGTAATAGTTATGTAAAGAGCTTCATTTGAAAAAGGAGAAGGCTGAAATGTCATTGGAATTAAAGGGGTCAATGACAGAAAAGGAATATGAAATATGGGAGGGAGGAAAGGTTGAGAATACAAGGTAGAGCGTGCAAATCAGACACACTGAAAGGAAGTTGGAACTTTGTTGATGGATCAAAAGTCACTATACAACCACTTCACAAAAATAGCTGTAACTGTGTGCAAAGTAGGCAGAAGTAAGCTACTATTTCTTTGGGTTTTGAGACCCTACCAGAGAAAATTGTAGTAATCATCCGTCCACTGATCATTAATGCCATTCACCTGGTTTCAATTTTCATTTCAATGACAGGTAACATTGTCCATGAGTGAAGATTAAAAATTATAGTCTCAAGCAGTAGTGAGCATCACACAGTGTGCACTAACTGCTTCCTTGTCATATCAGTAAACAGGTATCATGAGAACAAGGAATTTAAATATGAAATCTGAAGTTCCTATTTCATAAATCACATTCAATAGCAAGAACTGGATAACAAAACTTTGCAGCTTCCATATTCTCACATTGAAATGTAAGTTCGCAAACACATCAGATCAGTGGTAGCAGAATATCCTACATGCAAGATTAGATTAGATTAGATTACATTAGATTACATTACAGTGTGGAAACAGGCTCTTCGGCCCAACAATGTGCTGCAGTAGCTCACTAAAGCTCCCAAAGGAGCACCTTCCAAATACACAACCAGAAGGACAAAGGCAGCAAATACATGGGAACACCAACTGAAAGGTCCAAGTCACACATTGTCTGACTTGGAATGACACCACCATTTCTTCATTTTTACTGTGCCAACATCCTGGAACACGCATCTTAACAGCACTGTGGGTATTCCTAATCTATAGGACTGCTGCAGTTCAAGAAAACTTTTGAGTATTTTAGTTGGGACATCATTTTGAGATTGTCCAGGCTTCTTCTGGAGTACTGTGTGCAGTTCTGGTTACCTTGCTATAGAAAGAATATTATTAAATTGGAGAGGGCTGAGAAAAAAAAATTCAGGATGTTGCTGGAGTGAACTGCCAGATGAAGTGGTGGATGCAGGTACAGTTAAAACATTTAAAAAACATTTTGAAAAGTACATGAATAGGAAATGTTTAGAGGGAATATGGGCCAAATGCAGCAACTGGACGAGTTTAGTTTGGGAACATGGTCAGCATGGACTAGTTAAATCAAAGGATCTGTTTTAATGCTGTATGACTCTATAACACTAAGACAACTCATTATCACCTTCTCCTGACAATGAGGGATAGGCAATAAATGTCGGCCGAGCCATTGATGCCCATATCCCATGAATCAATGTTTTTAAAGAAAAACATCATATTTCCTCAGTATGGCTGTACAGCATCAGCTTTGGTTCATCAGTCAGATCCTATCATGTAGCTTGAAATTGGAACCTTGCATGTCAGATGCAGATGTACTGCCAACTGAACCACAACCAAATCTGATTCCTTGATCATTACTGCGAACCAGTTTCTTCATAAAAAAACAAATTTCACTACTGTACATGTTACGAAGAATTGAGGGGAGAGCTAGCTGGAGTGGTCTGGGAAAGGAGTTTAACAGCAAAGATGATTGAGGAACGATGGCAGATATTTAAGAATAGTTCATGGCTCACAAAAAGGAAATATCCCAGTGGGAAAGAAGGATTATAGGAAGGAGATAAGCCAACACTAGTTAACAAGGGATGTTATTAACTAGTTAACAAAGTTATGTTATGAGTAGCATTCAAATGATTAAAATTTAACACAATGTGGCAAACATTAGTGGTAAGCCAGAGGTTTGGGAAGGTTAAAAAAACAGCAAAAGTTGACCAAAAGGTGAGGGATACAGAAGTGTAACCACAGGCCTCTTAACATCTGTTGCTGGGAAAATGTTACAATAGCATTTAGAAGTAAGTAAATGATCAAGTCGTCAGCAAGACCTCATGAAGGGGAAATCAGGCTAACAAATCTCTTAAAATTATTTGAGGAGGTAACAAGTAGGATTGATAAAGAAGTAGTAAATGTGATATATTTGGATTTCCAGAAGGTGTTTGCTAAGTTACCACAGGTTAGGCTATTTAATAAGAAAATATCCCATGGTGTTGGAGGTAGTACATTAGCATGAATGGAGAATTGGCTAACTATTAGAAGACAGAATGTTAGGATAGGGATATATGTTCAGGATGGCAACCCATAACCAACAGTCACTGTTGACAATTATTTACAATATATATTAATGACTTAGATGAGGAAAGTAAATGTACTGTAGCTAAGTTTGCAGATGACACAAAAATAGGGGGGTGGTGGAAGATAAGTGGTGAAGACAAGCATGATCTAGGCAGTTAAAAATCACACAACACCAGGTTATAGTCCAACAGGTTTAATTGGAAGCACACTAGCTTTCGGAGCGCCGTTCTTCATCAGGTGATATTATTTATGGAGTATAAGCTTATACTCCACAACTGCCTGATGAAGGAGCAGCGCTTCGAAAGCTAGTGCTTCTAAATAAATCTGTTGGACTATAACTTGGTGTTGTGTGATTTTTTAAATATGGAAGTTGGGTTGTTCAGTATAGTTAAGGCTGAGATTGATTGATTTTTAATCAGAAAGGGATTCAATGATTCCATGGAGAAGGCAGGAGAGTGGCATTGAGGATTACCACATTAATTATGATCTCATTGGATGGCAGAGCAGACTCAATGGGCTGAATGGCCAACATCTGCTCCAACATCTTAAAGTCTTACGCTCTTAGCATCTCAAAAGTGCTAACACTTAGAGAGTTTATAAACAAATGAATTTGTAACCATTATACAAAGAAAATCAATTTATCCCTGAGCTGTTCAATGCAATAAAAATACATCCTTTGACATCGATGGATTCAGTGAAGCAGATGGATGCTTAGTTCAGCCATTAATCACGACAAGTAGTGCAGAAACATCTGATTGTTAGATTACATTATTGTGTGAAAACATGTATGCTGAGAAATCAGTTAATGTCATTAAGTACAAAACAAGAGTCTATTCAGTGCAAGTTGTCTTTTTGACCTTTGTGACACCTATTTCTCTTTCAACATAATGAATATTAATTGAATACAAGTTGATTGCTATCAGGTAAATTTTAGTTTGCCTTTTCACTAAAGATAAATCAAAATGTTACAATGAAGTCTTATAAATTAAAAGAAATTGCAACCATCATGTGTTTTTTGATCAGTCTTGCTTTACTAACTCATGTAAATTTATTTATCTAATATAAATACTATATTCTAGATTTGAACAAATTATTGGGTTTAAATTAATTTCCTTTGGGAAACTTCTGCAAATATCGAGAAGTTATAAGAACGATAATTGACTTTTTTTTTTACTGTTCCAGAACTAGTTTGGAGTAGTCATTGTTTCCCTGTGTAGGGGATGAATTGTAATCAATAGACATTGTTATTGATCCAAACTCATTCACCAGAACTATCATTTCAAGTGTGCTTGTTTATTTAGTGCATTTGCACTGTTGGTATAGTCATTCCTCCTGGACATAACAAGAAACAAATATCTGAAAACGTGATGCATAAACAGAAAACAAGGTTTGAACAAAAGATCCACATAAAAAACGTGAAATTGCCCTTTCTCTTTTCAAGTGTTTATCAGTCAATTGGTTGAGTTGTTTGAATACACCACAGTAATAATGTGTGCACTATTTTGTTTTCATTTTGCTCCTGCAAATCCTATCCCAGATTACAAGTTGAAAGATGGAAAGCTGCTGAGCTTGTATCCTAGGATACTAAAAGAGGTAGCTACAGAGATAGTGGTTGTAATTTTGCAAAAATCCTTGGATTCTGAAGAAATAAGGAATGATTTGATTTTTGGTTTGATTTTATTGTCACGCGTGCTAAAGCACAAAAATATAGGAGTACAGTGAAAAATGTATTTTGAGGATACCTCAGAGAAGATAGAAGGGAACCAATAGATATGTTCCAGAATGAAAATATTGTCACGATGTTATGTCTGGAGGCCAGGACTGGACACCGACAATAGCCGTGTTGTGGGGCAGTATCAACAAAGACAAAAATTACCATCAGCATTTCCCCTACATTGAACCCTGGACTCAGCTGCACATCGGCTATGCCAATCCTTTCAAGAGCTTTATGTTTTTAGTCACTGTGGACACCCATTCAAAGTGGTTGGACTTGAATTGAGTTCACTCGAAACCAAAACATTCCAGTTTTGGTTTGATAATAGGATCACCTTTCATGCAACTACAGAGACAGCTCCTGCAGAGTGGCTAATGGGGAAAAGATTCTGCACCAGTTTAAACCTGATCTTCCTGGACCTTAGGAGTAAGGTGGGGTGTCATGATGAAACAGCGTTGGGAATGCCAATGCTGACACAAGACTCCTCTGCATTGATAAGAGGCATGGTCGACGCGAGGTCAGGTCCCATGACATACAAAATTTGGGTAAGAGAGGCAGTCCAGGACAAGCACATGGAGCAGATGAAAGCTGCAACCTTGCAAAGGCGGCAGAAGCAAAACATGCTCAGCCCCTTAGAACATCTGGCAAGGTTGGCAGTTCTAATGGGTTCTCCCCATCCGTCTAGCGTTAAAGAAACCTCTAAGTATAAGATGGACATATAAGATGTCACAGACTTGACACTGTTATTACCTGAAGAATTTCTTTCAAGATGCTCCTGGTGCAAAGGCCAGTCTCATCCCAGTACACACTGCCAGTATAAGTGGCAGAGTTAGTGGAACTGGGACTGGTACAAAGAGAAGCTGCAGGAAAAAGAACGTGCCTATGTCCCAGGACTTAAAGAGGTAGGGATGTAGTGATTGGAATGAGGTCAACCAGGTAGATCTCATGGAAAATGATTTCCCTGATTGAGGCTGTTAACTTGGTCCAATCAGGTAACCCTGACTGACAGATCAACAGGAGTAAAATTCCTTTCTTCCTGGTGGTGAAAATTGAATAAAGATTCGTACACTTTGTGTCTCTCACTGTGTCTCACACCTGCACACACAACATGGGTGCTGGGGAAAAAAATAAGCACTACCGCAGTTAGGCGGTAGTGTGGGGGTTAAATATAAAAAAAAGATAAACAGATCCCCTTCACTGTTTGATCACAAGAAAAAAAAAGAAAAAAATCAACAGGAGTAAAATTCCTTTCTTCCTGGTGGTGGAAATTGAATAAAGATTTGTGCACCTTGTGTCTTTCACTGCATTTCACACCTGCACACACACATGGGTGCTGGGGAAAAAATAAGCACTAAACAAAAGAAAAAAAAATCAACAGGAGTATTGGAGAGATGGGAACCGCAGGGAGTGGAGTGTATTATTTCCCCTTTCAACTCTGTTTTAATTTAATCCCTGCCCACCCCTTCACTGTTTAATCATGCAGCATTGCCCTTTGATGTGAAGGGTACTGCTTGTCACTGGCCACTCGAGTGTTTCCTTCTTGCTGGTGGTGGAAATTTGAATGAAGATTCGTGCACCTTGTGTCTTTCACTGAAAAAAAAATAAAAAGGAATGTCAGACATACTGACATTGAGAGCTGGCTCTCAGGGAGCTGGATCAGTGTCAAGGATTTTCCAAGTGTAAATAAAGGGCGATTTGGTGATGGGATACCAGCCTCTGTGGAGTTACTTCACGAACCAGACGGGTCTTTATGACAAGCGATAGACACAGACATTTTCACTGTTACTCAGATTAGCTTTTAATTCCAGATTTAGGAATTGAAACTAAATTTCACCAGTTGCTGTGGTGGTATTTGAACTAAAAAAAAAATCAACAGGAGTAAAGATTTGTGCACCTTGTGTCTTTCACTGTGTCTCACACCTGCGCACACACACAACATGGGTGCTGGGGAAAGAATAAGCACTAAAAAAAAGAAAAAAAATCAACAGGAGTATTGAAGAGATGGGCACCGCAGGGAGTGGAGTGTATTATTTCCCCCTCCAACTCTATTTTGATTTAATCCCTGCCCTCCCCTTCACTGTTTAATCACACAGCATTGCCCTTTGATGTGAAGGGCACTGCTTGTCACTGGCCACTGGGGTGTTTCTTTTCTTCCTGGTGGTGGAAATTGAATAAAGATTCAGGCACCTTGTGTCTTTCACTGTGTCTCACACCTGCGCACACACACCATGGGTGCTGGGGAGAAAAAAAGCACTACTGCAAAAAAAAAAGAAGAAAAAAAATCAACAGGAGCAGAGTGCAACTCTATTTTGATTTAATCCCTGGGAGCAGAGTGCAACTCTATTTTGATTTAATCCCTGCCCTTCCCTTCACTGTTTGATCACATAGCATTGCCCTTTGATGTGAAGGGCACTGCTTGTCACAGGTCACTTGAGTGTTTCTTTTCTTCCTGGTGGTGAAAATTGATTAAAGATTTGTAAACCTTGTGTCTTTCACTGTGTCTTACACCTGCACACACATGACATGGGTGCTGGGGAAAAATAAGCACTACCACAGTTAGGCGATATTGTGGGGGTAAAGAGAAAAAAAAACAGGAGTGTCAGAGGTTCTGTTTACTCTGAGAGCAAGAAAAACAAAATTTTAAAAAATGAACAGGAGTATTGGAGAGGTGGGCACTGCAGGGAGTGGAGTGTATTATTTCCCCCTCCAACTCTATTTTGATTCAATCCCTCCCCTCCCCTTCACTGTTTTATTACGCGGCGTTGCCTTTTGAGAAGGGCACTGCTTCTCACCGGCCACTCGGGTGTTTTCTTTCTTCCTGGTGGCAGAATATAAATAAAGTTTTAAACACTTATGCTAGCTGGGTCAATGTTGTGGTTGCATAAATAAAGGTTGACTTGGTGAGAGATACTAGTCTTTGTGGAGCTATTTCAGTTGGCAAGCTATGCAGGTATCTCCTTGTGTGTACACAGCAGCCTTCCATGCTAGCATGAGTCTTCAAAGACCACATCGGAGATCTCTGGAACAGAGCGAGCAAGTGACCCTGCCTTCTGGTAAGGTGAGATCTGCAATACCCTGTCCCTTTGCTCTGTAGCTCCATTTACAGACAGTGACTCATCACGTGCCTCTGTGATTATATTGGGTACCGTCCTTAGATATTTCTTATGAGTTCCTACATGCTTCAGAGAAGAGGTTAATTATAATATGTCAATCATGGTCCTATGACATAAAATGGACCTTAACTACAATTTTGCTGACAGGTAGGTAGGCCATGAGCAACCTAAACAGTTCTTTAAAATAAAACTGCTTAGAAAACAACTCAAACCATTTTAATGACATAACCAAGATGGGATTAAGTCCCTACAAAACATAATCCAGGTTTCTACCAGTTGATCCAAGACATGCCCTATGGGAACATTTCCCCTTCGCTTTTCAGATAGTTTAATGTAGAAACCAACCAATTTTCTGTTCTCCCATAACCTGGAGACAGCTGAGGTAATTGAATGGACTAAAAATTGATAAATTGAAGGTGCTTGAAAGCTTCACTGTAACAAAACTAGATAAAGCACCAGATCTGCTTGGAATGCATCTTTGGTTGTTGAGTGAAGCAAGAAAAGAAACTGCAGAGCATTTTCCAATTTGTCCCCTGGGTGTGATGCCAGAAGATTGGAGAATTGTAAATGTTGCACCCTTCTTCAAAAAATGTGCAAAGGTAAACTCAGCAACTACAAGCCAGTCAATTTAACTTTGGTGCAGAAACCTTTAGAAATGATTATCCAGGACAAAATTAACAGTTGCTCAGACTAATGTGGATTAATCAAGGAGGATTTGATAAAGGCAAATCGTGTTTAACTAATTTTATTCAGTTTTTCTTAATGAGATAATAGAGATGAGGTTAATGTGGTTGTTAAGTATACATGACTTCCAAAAGGTTTTAAGCCCAACATAATAAGCTTGTTAGCAAAACTGAATTTTGTGGAACAGGAGGGTAAATAATGGAACAATTATGAAGTTGGCTAAAAGACATGTAACAGACACTGGTGTTAAAAGAATGTTTTACAAGGTGCACAGTGAGGTTCTACTGGAGTCAGTGCTAAAATCATTGATTTTATTATATATATTAATTACTTAAAATTGAGCTATCCGGGCACTACTTCAAACTTTGCAAATATGATAGTGTTATAATCAGTGAGGAGGGTGTGATAGACTTCAATGGAACAGACACAGACTGGTGAAACAGACAAATATGTGGCACACTCAATTTAACTCAGAAGGGCCAAGTGAGGCATTTTGGTAGTAAGAACAAAAAGAGGCAGTACAAAGTAAAACGGCTGCATAAATATTGAGACCTGTGGAGTGTGTGCACAAGTCAATGAAGGTGGCAGGTCAGGTTGAAGAAAGTAGTTGTAAAAGCAAACCAGCTTAACAAAATAGATGAACTGTACACAACAGCAAGGAGGTTAGATTAAATCTTAAACTCTGGCTCTACCACAATAACATCACTGTACCAGATACTACAGTTTTTTTTTGGCTAAGTCTGAATCGTGTCGAGCTTTTTGGAGGAAATTCTACTGCAAGGCATGGCAAGTGTTCTCGTGTATTTGCCAAACCTCCCTCATTAACTACCTACCTAGACCCTATGTTGTCGGTTTCATTCAATTTGTGCCCCATTTTACCACAGGCTGTTCCAAGAACAAGTGGCCACTCAGAATTCACTGGCACCCTTGCATCCAATCCATTTTTAAAAACCTGTTGTGCATCTGGACAAACAAAGTCAGTCTGGAGTTGCACCGCACGGTCCTGATATTTGCCTTGAGCATAGCAGGCAGGGTGAAATCAGCACCCTGCTGTACACGCAGAATCCTCATCAGGATGGTGTATAGGTGGGACTCCTCCCTGGAACAGCCGTAGAGACCACTCCACCAGACAGTGTCAGTCTGGTGCAGGATTTAAGTAGTGTCAGGTGTCTGGAAGAATGCCCAGCACTGTAGGAAAAATGTCAATTACACTCTTCTCTCCACCAGCGTAAACATTACCATCATCACACTGATGTCTAACACTCACTTTTTCTGCTACTATACCCACCCACCACAAAAAGCTCATGCTCTACAACTAATGCCTGCACCATTTCCCTCACTCGCTATAACCAACTCCAACCCCTTACACCACTAACCTTGCATCCCCTCAGCACTGAACAGTCAATCACATAGGAGTCCTCGCCACTTGCATTAGAAGTAATAGCTGTGCCACAACTTTCAAATCGCATAATTCCTGCCTCCTCTTATTATAGGAGGAATACACTCGCCAAAAGAGTAGAAAGACTGAAGGTGAATGGTGGGCTGCCCATCACTTGGCTCCTCAATTTTTTTATGTGGACACCAACCTGACTTTGACCAGTTCCTATCCTATAAACTGTTATCATTGACAGCACTTCATGCCTGTTCCAAGACAACCTGACAGAATATTACCTCACTTGACTGGATTAAGGCCTGTTGACAACCATGACAAGCTTCCTTCTTTTTTATCTGCATTAAATGGCAAGGTAAGACAGAAGTAATATGAACATTGTAACTCTGGCTGAAGGGGTAAAATGCAAAAAGGCAAGGTAAAATAATGCAAGGCAGAGATGCTGTGAGCATCCAGGTAGGCTGAAAGCGAGTGTGCGCTATGACAGTGAGCAAAGAGCCCAGAGATGTAGTCTGTTCCAGTCAATGAGCTGGATGCACGTCTCATTTGGAGCTGTCAATGCAACCTGAGGTGCAGCATTGAAGTACAGAAACTTCTTGTAATTAGATAAGAGATGTGCCAAGAGTGTTTCCAGAGGCTGGCACGTATCGAAAGTGTTATGGGATGCATTTGGCAGGTGTCCATGGAGTATGCTCTGCCACGTTGGTGCTTAGTGTCCAACTTGGAAGCCCCTGGAGCAAGCAGCAAACTGAATTGACTGCGTAACTGCTCTGCTTTCCATGTAGAGTTTTGTCAGAATTTTAAGATAAAATGCTAAATATTAATGAAATGAGTTGGGCCATCAACAAGGTTTTTAACAAGAAATAATTCCTCTTAATTGGTAACTCACAAGAAACTCACCATGCCACTTGTGAATAGCACAGAAGATATAAGAAGATGCTTCCAACATTGAGATGGGCCTCATCACATTTCTCATCTGATTCTGCCACAGATACTAACATAGCTCACATTGTTCAGATCTCTATAAGATTCCACCCATCATGTTTAATTTTGAGCACCAAACTTTAAGAAGGATGTGTAAGTCTAAGAGGGTGAAGAAAACATTTCTTCTTAAGTTTGGGGGTCAGTTTAGCTTGACATTTGCTTTGCGAATCAGTGTGACGCCAACAGTGTGAGTTCAACCCCATACCCTCTGAGGTTACCATGGAGGACTCTCCTTATCAACCTCTCTCCCCTCATCTGAGATGTGGTGACCCTACGGTTAAATCACAGTCATCTCTCTCTAATGAGAGAGCAACCCTATGGTCTGGTAAGACTATGGCAATGTGACTTGAGTATACTGCTTCCAGAAATGTGGGATGACAGTATTTTGGAGAGATTGCAGTCGATCTCCTGAGAGGTGGTTGAGAGGATAGAAAATGTGCCTATTAAAAGAGGGGTTGAAAGTCCGAGGACATTGTTTTTTTTCCCAATAAGCTTAAACCTAAGGTAACAAAAGAAAATGTTTTTAATGCAGTGAATAATGATTGGTAATGGACGGTTTCAAAGATTGCTGGAGGCAAAGTTAATTGTCTTTTCGAAAGGAAATTAAATAACTGCATGAAGAGAAAGAATATCAGTGTTACTGGGAAGGGTGGGGAACTTGAACTGCCTAAAATGCTTTTCCCTAGGCCCTATGTGTCATCCTTCTGTTACTGTTGCTGTTCTACAGCTAACTAGCAAAATGTAAATCAAGCCAAGGCATTAAAATCTGAAAAGTGTGTTGCTGGAAAAGCGCAGCATGTCAGGCAGCATCCAAGGAGCAGGAGAATCGACGTTTCGGGCATAAGCCCTTCTTCAGGATTCCCGAAACATCGATTCTCCTGCTCCTTGGATGCTGCCTGACCTGCTGCGCTTTTCCAGCAACACATTTTTCAGCTCTGATCTCCAGCATCTGCAGTCCTCACTTTCTCCAAGGCATTAAAATGACCAGAATTAATGTTGGCAAAGAATGGCAGGTAGTTTCCAAGTACCTCCTGCCCATTTTCAATCTGTATTTAAAAAGACCCCGTGTATCATTTATAGAACTTTGGAAAAAAGAACTTGCATTTCTATAGTGCTTTTGACAATCTTGTGATGTCATAAGGCATTCAACAAACTGTAGTCACAGTTACAATATTGAAAAAGCAGCAAACATTTGCACACAGTATGATTTTTCTGGCAGCACTGAGATAATACAATGATCTATTTTAGTGATATTATTTTAGTACCAAATATTATCCAGCAGTAATCTCCCCTGCCCTTCTTTAAAATATTGTTGTATGATCTTATATAACATATATGCCTGAGTTTAATATTTCATCCAAAGATAGCATTTCTTTACAGTGCAGGACTCCCAGTGTTCTTCATTGGAAAGTGGACCTTAAGTATGTAACCAACACTTAAGCTTCAGAGGCAAAATACTATCATTGAACCATGACTGACATCTAAATCAGAGAATGCAAGCTGAAAAAGACAAGACCTTTCAGAATATGAAAATTAACTCATCTGGTCAGATTCAATTAGTTAGTACTTGGGTGAACTGCAATTTGTGCTGTGATTTTCTAATCTGTTAGCATTTCTATGTGTGGAGAAACTTCAAAATCTCATAACTGTGGCAAGTCAGCGTTACCGAGGTGAACACTCTGTAGGTCGGAATCTCAACAAGGAATTCAGATGAAATCATAAAAAACACAGAAAAATTAAGATTCAAAATCCAGGACAAAATTACAACCCTCTTAGAAATCCCCAGTAGCCATTATATTTTGCTTTAACAATATTTTCCATTTTGGTTTTGTTGTCCCTGCTGGAGAAGTATATCCAATGATTAGTGAAATCCACATCCTTGATGTGCTGTGATAAATATACTTAATAATTAACTCTTGTAATGTAATCACCACAGGTTTAGTCAATGATAATTAGCAACTGACTGCCAGGAAATAACACATATTGTATTTATAACAAAGTCATTATTCAATACAGTTTAGAATACAACGTAATTAATATTCAAATTTGATGAAATTGTTAAAAAGACTACTTAGGGAATTCATTCAAAATCAGTATCGTGGGTGATTCACCATATTAATTCACTTCTGTAACAGCATTGTTAAATAAACAGTTTACAAGTAAAATAATTAAACAAATAGGTAAGTAGAAAACAGCTGTTCTACTTGACATTCTATGAATTTCAATGAGTATTTCAGCTTCACCCAATTTTTCCATCGAGAATCAACCTGCAAATTTCAGTTATCAAAACTAAATTTGCTAATTTTTTTTAATGTCTGGATCTCCAATGTAGGTCCGGATACAAGCTGACAGACGAATTGCTGGAAATCTTTAAAACTGAAAATGCTGGAAATACTCAACAAATCATACAAAATATGCAGAGAGAGAAATAGAGTTAACCTTTTAGATTCTCATGATACTGATCAGAACCTTAAAGTATTCTGGATATTTTTAATTTCGAATTACAATTCCTTTTACAAAACAAAAAGAGGACTGTTGCAGTCAAAACAAAACAGTGAATGCAAATTCATTGCTGTCTGGCAAAGACCTATGTGCGACCCATGGAATGTTTTTCCTGTAGAATGTCACAGAAACATCAAACAGAGGAACAAACGTAACAGGAGAGGCAGATAGGGATGACAACCTCCCTCCTCTCTCAACAGAATGTTACCTCCCACAGAAATGTTTGGTGTTTTGCCATTCCAGGATTATACTAAAAAAGGGGCTAAAAGCCAAGGCCTGCATTCAAGTGTTTGTGTGCTCTGAAGGTCACAGTGAAGAAATCACCCACTGGTCACCCCTGAGTTACAGGTAAAAGGACTATCTTGCTCTGAGTGCTGGAAGTAAATTGGACAGTCAGGAGAAATGGATAAAAATACTTTGAAATAAAAACAGAAAATGCTGTAGAGGTCTGGCAGCATGTGAACAGTTAATGTTTTGAGTCTGATATGACTTTCTTTGAGAAGGATATTTTTGCTCTGAGTGCTGCTGGCCAACCACCACAAAAAGGAAACATGATAAAACGATTTCAACTAACTGCAAAGCCACGAGTCTCAAAAGCAATTGTTCAACAATGAATGTTTCACCATCTATTCTTCTTGAACCACCCAGGGAGACTGTTTCCTCTATCTTTTAACTGTTCTTTTCTTGTTAACTTACTTCTTATTCCTAATATTTGGTTATGTGTTTTGTTCTTTTCTTCTTTTTGTGGTCACTGACTACTCTTCTGTTAACTCAAGAAAGCTTAGTTGAATTGGCTCCTTTAAAACTTAAATTCATTTGGTGTATGAGAAACACATTCAGAAGGGATGGATTCTCTTTAAAATAACTTTGTTGCAACCAACCAGGTGGTGTTTAAATAAAGAAGGGAAGGTAGTTCGTCCTTCCTCACCCAGGACCTTTAAACGTTGGGGTGACCATCTAGAACTGTGGTAACTTGGAGAATCTCACCTAGGGTCCGGTTGGAACAAGGTCAATATACTTTACTCAATACAGGTATAAATAAAACTGGCATTCCCCTTATTCTGTGAATTTTTACTTTAGGCTAAGGATTCTTCTGATTGCTGTGTAGAACAATCAACTTGTGAAGATTCACACAAATTCCTAAAAAATCATGAACTGGTTCTGAAAGAAAACATCACCAACTCATTAAAAGTACATGTGCGTTGATAGTGTTTTTGTGTATAGCATACGTTGTTACTCGACAAATATCTGGACGGAACCAATTTCATTTAAGTGGCTTGAGTGGTGACATGCTTGCTAGGCTTTTAAATTCACATGAAGAGGACTCCACAACCATTTCGACCTTCCTTCAATATCCAATTTTAATGCAAGTCTGAAGGGTAGCCCATTTGGTATAACTGCCCAAGGAGAGTAAATGGGATAAATAAACCAGGTAACCTAATTTTATTTGTAGGCAACTCTTTAGAATTGATGATTTTAGATAAAATTGATGAACACTTTGAAATATGCAGGTTAATCAGAGGTTTCAGTATAGACTTAGAAAGGATAATTCACAAATTTAAGATTATCTTCAAGAGGCATCTGTTTGAATACAGGTAGTTCTCCAATAATGCCATAGTTGAGTTCCAGCGAAACCTTGCTTAATAGAAAATCAGTTAATAGAAATAATGGAGTCTATGGGAAAAGTGGGGTGAGGGACGGACCAGCAAAAAATATTACTCACGTTCGTTCAAAAATCAACCAAAGGCTTAACACAAAATATAGCACAACCTGAATTAAGGTTTAAATCATATTTATTAACAAAACAAAAGTAAATTTAACACATTGAAAAAACATTGTTAATGCAGGGACAGAGGGTCATTATCATCACTACCTTCAGGTGCAGTTGTGGTTGCACAAGTGGATGGCTGTGGTTGATTGCCTTCTGACTGTTTCTTGGGGGTTGATTTAGACTGTGTGATGTGCAGGTACAATAACAAATTAGAAAGGTAAATGGTATGTAGAGGGGAGCCTCGATTATCCGAATACCAATTATCCAAAAATCGGATTATCTGAAGGAGATCTTGAGGTCCCGATGGAAACATTGCATCAAAGACATATATCCAACAGTGATCACGTCTTTTGTTTACAGTGATTAAATAGGCATCGTCTCCAAATGACTGACCTTCCACCCTCTCTCTCACCCCACATTTTCTCTGGAGTGTAGGTGGGTGTACCCTAAAATCCATGGGGGTGTACCCAAAAATCCACTTCCCCAGATAATCTCTCCAACATTGTCCTGCACTGGGCAAAGGTGGAAACTGTCAAAAAGTTGCAGTAAAAAAGTTGTGTGTGCACTATTTGGACACTTACCCCACAAAGGCAGCAGCAGCAGCAGCAGCAGCAGCAGCAGCAGCAGTCTTGTTGTTAGTGCCTAGTCCAACTGCCCTGGAAAGGGGGGCAGGTGTGTATAGGGTTGGGGGTGATGCTGGGGGTGGGCAATGTTGTACGAGGTTGGGGCAGGGGCGCCTTGCGCGCTGTGTGCTGCTGCAGTCTCCTAAACTTTAAAAACTCTGAGCCCCTGGGGAAAGGCATTTAATCGATTATCCGAATGAAATAGTGCCCGCCCATTATGTTCAGATAATCAAGGTTCTCCTGTATAAGAGTAATGCAGTCCTGCAGGAATTATACAAGGATTATACGAGAATATTCTTGTCTCAACGGGAGACAAATGAACATTTGTCGGTTTAATTTTTGAGATGAAGCTGCTCAATATATAGTACTGTAACACTCACATGCTCTGACATCGGCGCATACGCAGAATGTCACGGAGACTTCGGCGGATGCGCAGAATGAAGCGTGCAAAACGATCGTCGCTGGAATCGCGCTATTGCAAACACAGGCAAGAGTTTTCAAACATACCGTTCCCTAATTCTGCAGCGATGTTATAGTCAAATTGTGCTGCAATTGCAGTCAAGTGATGCAACGATAAATATGGGACATTGTTAACAGAAAACAGAGTTAGATTTATTGGCAGCAAAACCTCAGGTCAAGCAGACTCATTTCCAATTACATAATTACATTTAAATATTGTGCCCTCATACTTATAACTCATATTACCTCAATCCCTATGCCTTCAACACCATAATTCCAAATAAACCCATCTCTAAACTCTGTTATTTATGTCTCTGCTCCACCCTCTGTCACTGGATCCTCAACTTTCTGACCGAAAGACCGCAATCAGTAAAATAGACGGCAACACCTACTCCATCATAATCCTCAACACCAGTGTCCCACAAAGCTGCAAACTAAACCCACCCACTGCGCCCCCCCACCCCCACCATACTCATTACACACTCAACTGCCTGGCCAAACTCTGCACCAACTCCATTTACAAGTTTGCTGATGACACCACTGTCATAGGGCAGATCTCAAACAATAGCAAGACAGAATACAGGAAAGAGATTGAGTGCTTAACGTCATGTTATAAAGACAACAATCTCTTCATCTACATCAACAAAATGAAGAAGCTGATCACTGGCTTCAGGAAGTGGGCTGGAAGGCACGCCCCTATCTATATCAATGGAGCTGAGGTGGAGTTGGTCAAGAGCATTAATTTCCTGGAAGTGAAGATAGGATCAGAGAGTCATAATGATGTACAGCATGGAAACAGACCTTTCTGTCCAACTATATCACCAACAATCTGTCCTGGTCCACCCATATTGATGCAAAGATCAGGAAACGATAACAACGTCTCTACTTTCTCAGAAGACTAAGGAAATTTGGCATGTACACAAGCAATCTTACCATTTTTTATAGGGGCACCATAGAAAGCATTCTATCTGGATGCATCACTGCATTATTTGGCAATTGCTCTTCCTGAGACCACAAGAACTGTTATAGAGAATCATGAACACAGCCCAGTCACCGAGTCATAGAGCTGTACAACATGGAAACAGACTGTTTCAGTCCAACTCGTCCATACCAACCAGATATCCTAAAATAATCTAGTCCCACTTGCCAACATTTGGCCCATATCCCTCTGAACTCTTCCTATTCATTTACCCATCCAGATGCCTTTCAAATGTTGCAGTTGTACCAGTCTCCACCACCTCCTCTGGCAGCTCATTCTATGCACGAACCAGCCTCTGTGTGAAAATGTTGCCCCTTTTAAATCTTTCCCCTCTCTCCTTCAACTTATGCCATCTAGTTCCGAACTCCCTGACCCCAGAGAAAAGATTAGATTAGATTAGATTTCATTACAGTGTGGAAACAGGCCCTTCGGCCCAACAAGTCCACACCGACCCGCCGAAGCGCAACCCACCCATACCCCTACATTTACCCCTCACCTAACACTACAGGCAATTTAGCATGGCCAATTCACCTGGCCTGCACATCTTTGGACTGTGGGAGGAAACCGGAGCACCCGGAGGAAGCCCACGCAGACACGGGGAGAACGTGCAAACTCCACACAGTCAGTCACCTGAGGCGGGAATTGAACCTGGGTCTCTGGCGCTGTGAGGCAACAGTGCTAACCACTGTGCCACCGTGCCACCCCCAATCGACTTTGGCTATTCACCCTATCCATGGCCCTCATAATTTTATAGACCTCTGTAAGGTCTCCCTCAGCCTCCAACGTTCCAGGGAAAATAGTCCAGGCCTATTCATCCTCTCCCTGTCGCTCACACCCTCTAATCCTGGTAACATCCTTGTAAATCTTTTCTGAACCATTTTAAGCTTCACAACATCCTTCCTATAGCAGGGAGACCAGCACTACACACGGTATTCCAAAAGTGGCATTTCCCAATGTTTTGTACAGATACATGACTTCCTAACTCTTATACTCAATGCACTGACCCAAGAGGAAAGCATACCGTAAGTCTTCTTCATGATCCTGTCTACCTAGGACTCCGCTTTCAAGGAACTATGAACCTGCACTCCAAGGTCTTTTTGTTCCACAATACTCCCCAGGACCTTACCATTAAGTGCAGGATTTGCCATTCCAACATTCAGCACCTCACATTTATCAAATTGAACATCACCTGCCATTCCTCAGCCCATTGGCCCATCTGATCAAGATCCCGTTGTATTCTGTGGTAACTTTCTTCACTGTCCATTACACATCCAAATTATCTGCAAACATACGAACCATACCTCCTATGTTCATATCCAAATCATTTATTTAAATTACAAAAAGCAGTGGACCCAGCACTGATCCTTATGGTGCACCACTGGTCACAGGCCTCCAGTCTGAAAAGCAACCCGCCCCCACCACCCTCTGTCTTCGACCTTCGCGCCAATTCTTTATCCAAATGACTAGTTCTCCCTGTATTCCATGTGATCTAACCTTGCTAACCATTATATCATGAGGAACCTTGTTGAATGCATTACTAAAGTCCCAAATAGATCACGTCTGCTGCTCTGCCCTCATCAATCCTCTGCTTAACTTCTTCAAAAAACTCATTCAAGTTAGTGAGACATGATTTTCTATGCACGAAGCCATGTTGACTATCCCTAATCAGTCCTTTTCTTTCCAAATATATGTAAATCCTATCCCTTAAGATTTCTCCAACAACTTGCCTTCCACTGATGTCAGGCTCACTGGTCTACAGTTTCCTGACTGTTCCTTACCATCTTTCTGAAATAGTGGCACCATGTTAGCCAACCTCCAGTTTTCCGGCACCTCACCTGTGGCTATCGACAATACAAATATCTTGGCAAAGTCCATCACGCGAACCGACCTTCCATCCATTGACTCCATCTATATTTCAAACTGCCTCAGATTCTCTGCAGACATAACATCGTAGTCTTCGCTCTGTTCTATTACCCTTTGCACATTATGTGGTAAGATCTACTTGTACTACACGCAAAACAAAAACTTTCACTGTACCCAGGTACATGTGATATTAAATAAATCAAATCAATAAATTTCAATTTCTGTGGGATTTCTCATGATCGTCTGTTCTAAATTCAGCAAAGATTCACTTATTCAAGGCTGTTTTGTTTCCATAAATCCTATGCTGTTATGCAATTGATTAAGGCTTGTAGACAAATGATTCTGCAATTTTGAAATAATAAATGATTTTAAAATGGAAACAAATATAATCTTGGTTTCTTCACAGGGAAGTGAGAAGACGTCCACATGGTTAGCTCTGTCCCTGACTACAAATTGTGCCACAAAAGAAAGTGGAATAAAAGTAGGTCATTTGTCTCCTTAAGCCTGCTCCGCCATCAGGCAGCATTATGATGTGCCCCAGGGCCTCAACTTGTTTTACGCCAGCTCATCATGGTGCTGAGGTGGAGGTGATTGAGAGCTTCAAGTTCCTTGAAGTAAATATTACCAACAATATATCCTGGTCCTTCCATATCAGCGTTCCCGTCAAGAAAACATACAAACGGCTTTTCTTCCTCAGAAGGCTAAGGAATTTTGGCATGTTCACAATGACCCTAATCAATTTTTATAGATGCACCATAGAAAGCATTCTATCTGTTTGCATCACAGCTTGGTATGTTAATTGCTGCACTCAAGGCTGCAAGAAATTACAGAGAGTTGTGAATGCAGCCCAGTCCATCACAAACACCGGCCTTCCTTCTATTGACTCCATCTACAGTTCCTGTTGTGTTGGGAAAACAGCCACTTTAATCGAGGACCTTTCTCACTCTGGTTATACTCTCTTCCTCCTTCTTCCCCTGGGCAGAAGATATAAAAGTTTGAAAACATGTACCAACAGATTCAAGAACAGCTTCTTCCCCACTGTTAACAGATTTATGAAGGGACCTCTCATATATCAGAGTTGATCTTTCTCTGCACCTTCTCTGTAGCTGTAACATAATATGCTGCACTGTGTTCTGTACCCTGACATACTTATTTAAGCTATGGTTTGTCTGGTTAGCATGCAAAATAATACTTTCACTTTATCTCGGTAAATGTCACAATAATAAATTAAATCAAATCACAGTCCTCAACTCTTCAACATTTTTAAAAATCTATCTTGTCTTTTAGAGAATATTGCAAATTCCACATGATTTAAAGTAGATAATTGCTGGAAAGTGATTATGACTTTTTAAGCACACATAAAATAACTTACAGATTCCAGAAACAAATGAGTAAAGATATCAATCTCCGCTGTTAATCAACACTGCTCCTGAACTATCACAACCCTACCGATTCCAACCTCATGGGTCTGCCTGGTTACTCTCTGAACAAGTGTAAAAAATACGGTTTCTTCAAAACAGTCTAGGATTACTTTAGTAAAGATTCCAATGTGCAATTTGCCATTTTCATGAGCAGCATAAGTTATCTGCTCCGGGATGATTCTTGAGCAAAATATACTGGTCTTTGCAAGGATCTACCTCAGTCAGACTGTGTAAGAACACTAGCTCATTCCCCATGAATGCTTGTTGATGTTTGCGGTTTCTGCAGTCCATTAGAGTAGTAAAAGGAAATAATCAGTATATCAGATCTGGTTACATCAAACAGGACCAACAAGGTGGTGTGCTTCAACATGTTAATAAAATGTGGAGCTGGAAAAAGCACAGCAGGTCAAGCAGCATCAGAAGAGCAGGAAGAGCAGGTCCCTTCCTCAGGACTTTTCAGCATCTGAATCGTCACTATCTCCAAGTGCTTCAACATGTACAAAGCTCAGAGATTGTGCTGGAATGCATTACTTTATGTTCAGATAGACCAGAGAACTTGGCCTATCTCCAGTGTTCTGAGAATGGAAATAAGCATGTAAATTTTAAATGACTGCCACTGCTTGGCAAACACCATTTAGGTATCAGATTTGATAAGTTAAAGCTATCTCATAGGCCCCCAGTTGTGCAACGAATTCCAGACTCATTAACAAACAGTAACAACATCACCTTGAAGACGATCAGCAGCAGATTAATTGAAGGGAAGCCCTTCTGCTGGAAAATATATAGATAGAAAATACAGTGCAATGTTTAGATTAGATTACTTAGTGTGGAAACAGGCCCTTCGGCCCAACAAGTCCACACCGCCCCGCCGAAGCGCAACCCACCCATACCCCTACATGTACCCCTTACCTAACACAACGGGCAATTTAGCATGGCCTGCACATCTTTGGACTGTGGGAGGAAACCGGAGCACCCGGAGGAAACCCACGCAGACACGGGGAGAACGTGCAAACTCCACACAGTCAGTCGCCTGAGGTGGGAATTGAACCCGGGTCTCTGGCGCTATGAGGCAGCAGTGCTAACCACTGTGCCACCGTGCCGCCCATAAAATGATGTTATAGCACATCAAGCACAATGATGCAGTACGGTGCAGGAATTTACTTGTTATACACACATCAGTGAAATAAATCAGAGTTATAAGAATTATGAAAAGTGCATTCCTGCGTTATTTTTACTGCTGACGTATGTCCTTGCATTAATCAACTCCAAAGCACTTTGAAAAATGATATTTGCTACTGAACAATTTATATGTTTGGTAACTACACAGAGAAGACTCAACTGAAAGATTCAGATGCTTCCAATGATGGGCAGCAGCAACATCTAATTATTGTAGAAACCAGTGGATGCTAATACTTCTCAAACAATTCTGTGCTTTCTTTCCTCATTTGCTCAAGTTAATACCGCAATCTTCCCCCAAACAATCAAATCATCTGAAATATTGTTTTATTGTCTTATTATTTAATCCTACAGTAACTACACTCTGCAGTATAACTCAGAAAAATCCACTTAACAAAAAGAACATGAGGAGGCAGCAGGCAAAATTTGAGTGGGTAGCCAATGACTCTCATGTGTCTCTTACAATCAGTTTGCACTTTATAACCTGACCTGATTCCAGAAAAACCTATGTGTCATGATAACAACCAAGAAAAGGCATGTAGCTGCATACTTTGTGTGTGTTGTATAATATACAATAAGCTTTCTGTTCAAAAAAGGGACTGCACAGTGGTAAGGTACATTGTTCCCTTGTAATGCTGCAGTATACTGTTTGTTTTTCTGTATACTTGTGCATGACCCCATATAACTATACACATCAAGTAACTTATTCAATAATTCTTTACTTTTGTTTTTATCTTTCAAGAACCTTTAAGGAATAGATGTGTTAAATTATAGTTGCATACGTTCCCAAGAAAATTTGGATCAACATATTTATAATCTTAAAAAATGTGAAATCTTCCAATTGAGTTTAAATGGTCACCATAATACATTAATGCAAATTTACAATTAGCTCATAGATGATGGCACAGTGGTAGCACTGCTGCCACACAGCAGCAGGGTTCAGTGCCAGGGTTGGATTCCAGCCTCAGGTCTGTGTGGAACTTGAATGAATGAATCATTTATTGTCACTTGTATTTTATAGTGAAGAATACAGTAAAATACAGTGAAAACCACAATCTGGTGCCATTTTGAATAGGTTGAGAATGAAAGGTATGATTGAAAGAGAGACTATCCCTGTTCTGTCACCATGTGTCCTGAGCTGGCTCACCAAAGATGTCTGTGCCGTCACACCTCCTCCACTGCCAACACCAGATCCACCAACTATGAATTGCAAATCATCAGGCGCTATTTCTTCATTGCTGGGCCCGCCTCACGAATGCTGCAGTTGATACTGTTTCAGACTTAATGATGTCGGAGTCACCACTTTCAGAAGCCATTCAGAAATCTTTGCCATTGGACCACTTCACCAACCCCAATGCCAGGTCCCATCTTGGCTCCACACTCACCCACAAACAGGAGCCCCTGGCTCTGCTGCAGCCGCTGCCTTGCCATTAATCAGAAGTCCCCAGCTCTAGGCCTCCTGCAACCTCTCCCCATGGATTCTCTTTACATGGGTTTCTGACAGGTGCTCTGGGTTTCCTCTCAAAGTTCAGGGATATTAATAAGTTTGCAGATAACACCAGAATTGGAAACTTAATGGACAGCAGAGAAGGTTACATCAGAGTACAATGGATCTTGATCAGATAGGCCAATGGGCTGAGGAATGGCAAATGGAGTTTAATTCAGATCAATGTGAGGTGCTGCATTTTGGAAAAGCAAATCATGGCCTTATTAATGATAAGGTCTGCAGGAGCATTGCTGAACAAAGAGATCTTGGACTGCAGGTTCATAGTTGCTTGAAAGTGGAGTCCCAGATAGACAGGATAGTGAAGAAGACATTTGCTTTGCTTGCCTTTATTGGTCAGTGCTTTGAATATAGGAGTTGGGAGGTCATGTAGAAGCTGTGCAGGGCATTGGTTAGGCCACTTTTGGAATACTATATGCAATTCCGGTCTCCCTGCTGTAGGATGTTGTGAAACTTGAAAAGATTGACAAGGATGTTGCCATGGTTGGAGGGTTTGAGCTACAGGGAGAGGCTGAATAGGCAGGGGCTATCATCCCTGGAGCTCTGGAGGCTGAGGGGTGACATTATCGAGGTCTACAACATCATGAGGGGCATGGATAAGGTAAATGGATAAGTTTTTTTTCCCTGGGGTTGGGGAGTCCAAAACTAGAGGGCATAGGTTTGAAGTGAGAGGAGAATGATTTAAAAGGAACCTAAGGGACAACATTTTCACATACAGGGTGGTGCATGTATGGAATGAACTGCCAGAGGAAGTGGTAGAGGCTGGTACAATTACATAATTTAAAAGGCATCGGGATGGGTAAATCAATAGAAAGGGTTCAGAGGGATATGGACTAAATGCTGGCAAATAGGACCAGATTAATTTAGGGTATCTGGTTGGCATGGACGAGTTGAACCAAAGGGCTTGGTTCCTTTCTGTAAATCTCTATGACTCTATGTGCATATTAGATGGATTGATCATACAAAATTATTTTAAAGTGTCCAAGGATGTGCAGACCAGATTTGATTAACCATGGTAAATGTGGGGTTACAGGGATAGGGTGGGGAGAGCGGGATGCTATTCGGAGGGTCAGTGCAGACTCAATGAGTCAAATGGCCTCTTTCTGCACAGTAGGGATTCTATAATTCAATGACTGTGAACCATCAGGGTAAATTGGATGCCAAAGTTTGCATTCTGTAACTTATTACTTTCATTCTTTATCCCATAATATATGTCACAAACAACTATTAAATGGTAACTTTTCGATTTAATCCATCTTCTCTCCAATTTTTTCAACTTTTAGAGATGCAATGTGGGATTTTGTTTTTCCTCAGATTTTTCAATAACCAGGATGCAAATCTTGTCACTTCTTGACTGCTATAACTTCTAAATCTTCCTGTTAATAGAGCTGGTAGACAATGTGCATCATTAAATTTATGCACTTCCTTTGGCAGTTTTTGAGATTTGTGTCTATGGGCATTGAACATAGTTTATATTTTATTGCTCAGTTGTCAATTTGTTAAGTCAGCAAAAATGAATGAAAGCCACTAACAGTCTGCAAATGGAAACATGGAGAGATTTATGTTACCTACAATTCACAATACATATAATTTCTCTTACTTGTCCCACTAGTTAAGCCAAATCTCAGACGTTATGGATCTCCAGAGATTCTGAATATGAAACATACTTTTTCTATATTACCTCCTGCAAACATTTTCTAGGTTCTTGAGTGTTGTACTCAGCTACATCTGGCATTAAGCTTTCCTCGGTTGCAATTTCCCGAATCTAACTTTCAATAATAATACCAAATCTTTATATTTCTTGTGAACGGTGCTCACAAATATCCAAAGTTTTAGGATACAACATATAAAATTTTGCTGTGAAATACAATCAGAAGAAATAAAACTAGGCATTTGTATATTTAGGGTAAAAATGCACATTCACATTTGTAACTCCAAAAGTCCATAAAAGACTCTCTTTATTGACTGTAGAACTGTTTATTGGACCTCTTGGGCAATGAATTAGTGGCACAGGTTATAGTTGAGACCAATTTTATTTTCTATTGAAATTAAAATTGGTTTGCATTCTGTCGCAGGTAGATGATCTATTCTGTCAGTTTACTGTCGAAGTAATGTTGGTACAAAATTATCCACGTGCACTGAAACACACTTGCTCTGTAAAAGCAACATCAAAAAGAAAAAGCAGCTAAATTTGCACAGAAATGTAGTTCGGTCTCTGTTATAAGAAATAGTTGTTTTAATCTATAACAGGATTCCGTGATATTAAATGAATATTATACATATATTTTCTACAATATATCATATTGGTTCATTAAATACAATGTTTAAGAACAAAAGCTTCTGCTTTTTGTAATATTGCATTTGGTGTGTGATTTCATCAGCTGTGGAGGCCACCAACAGCTGATGCACAAGGTCACAGCGAAGTGTAAAGTATACATTAGCATCTCAAACTAAGAATATTGCACATTATTATTATAAAGATGATCGCACTGAAGAATCAAGTAAATATGACTAAGTGCTGGAAAACATGTCAGTGTCTAATATCACCAGGTAGCTGGGAAACCCTCAATTCCCAATTAGCAGTAGTCAGGAAGAGCAAGATGCCACCACAGTATGTACTGCACTCCCTTCTCTGAAGTTGTAACTTATCACATCTGGGGAGATAAACTACCAGGTAGATTTATCTGCCTCTAGCTAGAATTCTGTGATTTCTTCCATAACACTGGTAAAAGTAGAACCAGTCAGTGACTGCAACGTATGTGTCACCCAGAAGATGCAATTTATTTGGTAACTGTAATTATCAGGAAGAGGCACAGGGTCATGATTGTGCTGATTAGATATATGAAGATGTGAGGAAGTGAACAGAAAGAAAATAGGTGTGCTTGCGAGACAAATGGAAGGGAGGAGTGGTGTGTAGGCTTCACAAGGCAGAATGAGGGAAAATGATATGATGAAATTGCTTTTTCTTTTATGTACATTTGTACTGCATAAGCCAATCTGTGAATCTCGGAATATTCAGGGAATACCATGTCCCACTGCCTAGTCATTATATTCCATTTTGCCATGAAGTAAAAGTGAGGCTTGTAGCAAAGTTTTCAAGAGGTCACTCAGAACAGTTCAAGGTGATTCAATTGTCAGTTAGTCAGAGCTGAGAGGGAGTTGAAACAAAGAAGCAAATTCAAGGAGTATAAGTGCTGTTCACTGACTCCAGGCAGTAAGAACTCAGGACAAGTCTTGGCAGCAGTATTGTCCTTGGGAGCTGTAGCCTCTGAGAAGAAGCCTGTGAGCCACTAAAACATCATTGCAACTGAGAGTGGCAGGGAGAGGGATTTGTGATGGATGCCCACAAGGAGCATTTGCTTGGTACAGTTTGGAGAACCCCTCGGACAGTATCACCTTGATGAATTTAACTGTCAATGGACAAGCTGGAATTCCAGAATCCAGGAAAAGAAAGCGAATTACCATAATGTAAACAGTCACTGAGGCAGTCCATTACAGTGTGTTGACAGAGTTTGGAAATAATGACTCCAAGAGAGAAGGACTAGAATCGGTTGCAAAGCTTTGACGAGATTTGATTTGCTGCATGTCACTAATAGTGGGTTGCTAAGAAATCTTTAGAATGTCTCTTGACAACATTTGCTATTTGATGTGCTCTGTGGAGTGTTCAACGACATTTGGGCTGTTACCTTTGCTTGGTTCATGTTGTTGCTGGATTGTAGCAAATCAAAAGTAACAAAAACATAAATTTATGGAAAAGCTCAACAGGACTGGCAACATCTGTGGAGACAAAGAGTTAACATTTCTGGTCCAGTGACCCTTCCTCAGAACTGATGGTAGCTAGGAAAATGTTGCTTTTTATGTAGAAGATAGGGTGGGGATAAGGGATAAAGAGTAATCAATAGGTGGAGATACAGCTCAAAAAGAGAGAAGAACAGTTGGACAGACAAAGGAGTGGATAACAATCAGCCTGGGAATATGAATAGCTACTAATGGGGATAATTAGTGGCTAACAATGGGTTGTGTGTAATGGCAGATCATGTGATAATGTGGGAGAAGGTGTCTCATGCCCTAAAATTGTTGAACTTGATTGAACAATTATAGGGCTTGAGGCACCTTATCCTATGTCCTTATCCTAAAGGCCACACACTGGACTGGGCTCTTGGCCAATTGTTCATGGTTATGAAAATTACAAATGTAATACCTGTGTTCAAGAAAGGAGGGAGACAGAAAGCAGAAAAATAAAGGCCTGTTCACCAAAGATCCATCATAGGAAAAATGCTAGATTCCATCATTAAGGAGGTATTAGCAGGGCATTACGAAAATCATAATGCAATTAGAGTCGACAGGAGTTTTGTGAAAGGGAAATCATGTTTGACTAATTCATAAGTCCTCTATAAAAGTAAGAAGCAAGATGGATAAAAGGAAAACTGGAGATGATGTGTATTCGAATTTCCAAAGGGCATTCAATAAGGTGTAAGCTCTAGGGAATAGAGAATTGCTTCATTGACAGAAGACAGAGAGAAAGGACAAATGGGTGATTCTTAGGTTGACAAGCTGTTGCCAGTGGAATTCTGGGAGTGCCAGAGCCTCAGTTATTTGTAATCTAAACCAATGACTTGGATGAAGGCACCCATTCGAAAGAAGGGTCACTAGACCCATAACATGAACTCTGATTTCCGGCATCCTCAGTTCTTTGAGTCGTTTTCAGTTTAAAAAGCAATTTTGATAGGTTTTAATTTGGCAGAGACAGCATTATGTGGAAAAATGTAAACTTGTCCACTTTGACAGGAAGAAATGAGACCATAAGACATAGGAGCACATCGAGTCTGCTCCACCATTCAATCATGGCTGATAAGTTTCTCAAACCCATTTTCCCGCTTTCTCCCCGTAACCCTTGATCCCCAAGAAACTATCTATCTCAGTCTTAAACATACTCAACGACCTGGCCTCCACACCCTTCTATGACAATTCCATAGATCACCACTCTGTGGCTGAATACGTTTTTCCTTATCTCTGTTCTAAAAGGTATTCCCTTTACTCTAAGGACAGTGAGTGAAGGAAGACTGCAAAACTTGATGATAGAGGTGGCCTGGTACATGAATCACAAAAAATTGATATTCAGATACAGCAAGGGATTAGAAAGTCAAATGGAACATTGGTGTTTTAGGAACGGAGTATAAAAATAGGGAAGTATTTAAGCTATCTAGGATCTCATTTGAACAAATCTGGAGTATAGCATGCAGTTTAATCTTTGCACTATGCAAAGATTACAGGGTATTGCATGAGAATTGCAATGGAAACCATTCAGAGAAGATTCACCCAACTGATTCCTGGAATATAGAGCTTATCTTAGAGGAAAGGTTGCGTAGCTTGGTCAACTATTGGAATTTAGAAAAATGAGAAGTGATCTTACTGAAAAAGAGTAATTGAGTCAAAGAGTCAAAAAGTCGTACAGCACAGAAACAGACCCTTTGGTCCAATTCGTCCATGCTGCCCAGATATTCTAACCTAATCTAGTCCCATTTGCCAGCAGTTGGCCCATATCCCTCTATTCATATACCCATCCAAATAAAGGAAAGCATACCAAACGCCTTCTTCATTATCCTATCTACCTGCGACTCTACTTGCAAGGCACTATGCACTCCAAGGTCTCTTTGTTCAGCAACACTCCCCAGGACCTTACCATTAAGTGTATAAGTCCTGCTCTGATTTGCCTTTCCAAAATGCAGCAACTCACATTTATCTAAATTAAAATCCACCTGCCACTCCTCAACCCATTGGCCCATCTGATCAAGATCACATTGTACTCTGAGATAACCTTCTTCGCTGTCCACTATAGTCCCAATTTTGGTATCATCTGCAAACTTACTAACTATACCTATGTTCATTTCCAAATCATTTATATAAATGACAAAAAGTAGTGGACCAAGCACCGATCCTTGTAGTATACCACTGGTCACAACCCTCCAGTCTGAAAAGCAACCCTCCGCCACCACCCTCTCCAGTCTGAAAAGCAACCCTCCGCCACCACCCTCTGGCTTCTACCTTTGAGCCAGTTCTGTATCCAAATGGCTAGTTCTCCCTGTATTCCATGAGATCTAACCTTGCTAACCAGTCTCCCATGAGGAACCTTATTGAACGCCTTATTGAAGTCCATATAAATCACACCCACTGCTCCGTACTCATTATTCCTCTTTGTTACTTCTTCAAACAACTCAACCAAGTTAGTGAGACATGATTTACCATGCACAAAGCCATGCTGACTATCCCCAATCAGTCCTTGCCTTTCCAAAAGCATGTAAATCCTGTCCCTCAGGATTCCCTCCAACAACTTACCCACCACCCATTTCAGGCTCACTGGTCTACAGTTCCCTTGCTTTTCCTTACTACCTTTCTTAAATAATGGCACCACGTTAGCTAACTTCCAGTCTTCCGGCACCTCACCTGTGACTATCGATGATACAAATATCTCAGCAAGGGGCCCAGCAAACACATCCTGTGCTTCCCACAGAGCTCCAGGGTAGATCTGATCAGATCCTGAGGATTTATCCACCTTTATGCATTTCAAGATATCCAGCACCTCCTCCTCTGTAATATGGACATTTTTCAAGATGTCACCATCTATTTCCCCGCATTTTACATCTTCCATCTCCAAGTAAATACTGATCCAAAATACTCATTTATTATCTCCCCCATTTTCTGCAGCTCCACAGAAAGGCCGCCTTGCTGATCTTTGAGGGGCCCTATTCTCTCCCTAGTTACCCTTTTGTCCTTCATGTATTTATAAAAACCCCTTGGATTCTCCTGAACCTGATTTGCCAAAGCTACCTCATATCCCTTTTTTGCCCTCCTGACTTCCCTCTTAAATATATTCCTACTGCCTTTATACTCTTCTCAGGATTCACTCAATCTCACCTGTCTATACATGACATATGCTTTTTTTTCTTAACCAAAACCCCAAGTTCTCTAGTTATCCAGCATGCCCTACACCTATCAACCTTTCCTTTCATCCAAACAGGAATATATTGTCTCTGGACTCTCGTTAAATCATTTCTGAAAGCTTCCCATTTTCCAGCTGTCCCTTTACCTGCGAACATCTGCCCCCAATCAGACTTTGAAAGTTCTTGCCTAATTCCATCAAAACTAGCCTTCCTCCAATATACAACCTCAACCTTTAGATCGGGTCTATCCTTATACATTACTATATTAAAACTAATAGAATTATGATCACTGGCTCCAAAGTGCTCCCCCGCTGACACCTCAGTCACCTGCCCTGCCTTATTTCCCAAGAGCAGGTCAAGTTTTGCACCTTCTCTAGTTGGTATATCCACATACTGAATCAGAAAATTTTCTTATACACACTTAACAAATTCCTCTCCATCTGAACCCTGAGCACTATGGCAGTCCCAGTCTATGTTTGGAGTGTTAAATTTCTCTACCATTAACACCCAATTATTCTTACACATAACTGAAATCTCCTTCCAAATTTGTTTCTTAATTCCCCGTTGAGTATTAGGGGGTCTATAATACAATGCCAATAAGGTGATCTCCCTTTCTCATTTCTCAGTTCCACCTAAATAACTCCCCTCGATATATTCCCAGGAATATCCTCCCTAAGTACAGCAATAATGCTATCCTTATCAAAAATGCCACATCCCCTCCTTTCTTGCCCCCTTTCTTTCCTTCCTATAGGATTTGTATCCTGAAACTTTAAGCTGCCAGTCCTGTCCATTCCTGAGCCATGTTTCTATAATTGTTATGATATCCCAGTCCCATGTTCCTAACCATGCTCTGAGTTCATCTGCCTTCCTGTTAGGCCTCTTGCATTGAAGTAAATGCAGTTTAATTTATCAATCCTACCTTGCTCTCTACTTTGTTCCTGTCTATCCTGACTGTTTAACTTACTCTTTTTCCCAACTGTACCAGTCTTAGATTGATCTTTTTCCTCACTATTTCCTTGGGTCCCTGCAGACATAATCATCAGTAACATGGAAACTGTCCCTAAACTGCCACATCTGATATGAAGAGCACATCACTCTACTAAAGGCCATCTTTGTTCCTTCACAATCTACAGGCCCAAGAAATAGCACCATCTTACTGCTCTAAAAGACAGTGCTCCAGGCTAACTTAGTATTTATGGCTTATAATTTTAAAATTTAATCAAGAGACAGATTTCTATAAAATATATAATCAAGAAAGAACCCACTCTACTCACTACTGTAGACTTACAGCAAGGTTACATGTTAAAAACTATGCAATTATCTGTTCGTGTGCTATGAGCTTTCCCACACAGGTTCTTCTTATGTCAGCTGTGAATTTCGCTGTTTGTTAATTTTTCCTAAACACATTCTGATGTCTAGAGATACATGAACTCAAACAGCAAAGGCAGTAGCTGTGCAGATTCGCTGCTGTGTAAGTTAGCAGTGCAGGTTTCTTTCTCTCTCTCCCGCATTGACCTTGTGCTCGCTGCCTTTTGTTATCTTCCTCCATTTTTGAAAATTTCCACTGTGTTGACTTTTTCCCCCAAAGTTCCAAAACAATGCAACAGCGTATAAAACAGTAATTGCTGCTCCTGGAATTCAAGGAAATCACCTCCAACACCTAAAATACCTCAAAAAAGGAGCAGCTTTAACATGCAAAACTTTTTCCCATCCTCCAAATTGGATTAAGATCCTGCAGGGACTGAACAAAACTAATGCTGAGAGGATGTTTCCCCTTGTCAGAGAGTCTAGAACAAGTGAACATGCTTTCAAAATTAGGACTCCCTCAAACTGTTTTTGTTCTGAGAGTTGTTACTCTATAGAATGTTCTTCTCCAGAGAGCAGTGGAATCTTCCTTTAATACTTTTAAGGCTGAATTATATACATTTTTGTCAAAAAAAGGGACAATGGTTATGATGGCACACAGGGAAATGCAAATAAAATCACAATTAGATCAGTCAGGACCTTACTAATTGGTGGAGCCTACACCTGTTTCTTCTTGTGCTCCTTTGTGTAATGAGGTAAGGTGTGAGAATATTTCAGTAGAACTAGATGGCCAAAAACCAGAGCCTAATGTTTTAAAAGGAAAACCATGAAACATATAAATTTGCCAATGACAAATGATTTATAAGAAGGAACATAAATGGCAGCCAAACAAGACAAAGAACCATTGATAATTTAAGTGAATGAGCAAAACTGTCCCAGTTGCACTTGTACACATAACAGATAGATTTAGGTACTTTTTAAATGGTGAAAATCTAGGATTACTGAAGCTTCAACTGAATTTAAGGGCAAGTGTACTCAGATAACTATAATGTAGGGTTAGAACATAAAGAGAAGAAGATTTCCTGCTGCTAAACAAAACTCAGATTAGATCACCTACGTTGTACTGGATTGGGCACAAACCTAAGAAAGAACATATTGGTCAAAGAAAGAATACAACACTTATTCATCAAAAGATTATCAGGGCTCCAAGTGTTAAAACAGAGGAAAAATTGAATAAACCAAGTTTATGTTCTCTGGAACATAGTCAGTTGTGGGGAGATACGATTGAGGTTTTTAGAGATTTTGAAATAATTGCTAGGAAAGATAGAAACTTTTTGTCATAGCAGGAAGTCTATGGGAAATAACTAAAACATCAAAACCATGCTACATAGGAGAGAATTTAGGGAATATCTCTTAGCGCAAGAGCAGGAGTAATAAATTATCCACTAAACTCAATTGATATTAGCTCAGCTAATGATTTTAAGTAAGAGAACACAAAGATTTATGTTTGTCAAGAATATTAAGAGATATGGAGCCAAGGCAGGCAGATAAAGTTAAGATACAAATCACACTGAATTATCTTACTGAATGGTATCTTTCCTTCTGCCAAACCGACAGCACTAATGCTTTCACTAGCTTATGGATCAGTCACATGTATTTGCATGTGCCTGGTGGTCAATTTGTAAGCCTTCCATTGTAGCAATGATGGAAATGCCCAAGAGTTGAATGGGCTACTGCAGGCACTCCAATCTCCAAGAAAAGCAAATAAATTTTGTGGCCATGATTTTGACTTGGGTTATAACGGCTTCCATTGAGAAACAAGGTCACAGTTCAAACCTGCACAATGGAAGCAGGGCTGGTGAATCTCACATTTGTAAAGCTGTACAAAAAATGGTGAGAAAAAATTGAAGTAAACAATGAAGAAACAAATTAAGCAGTAAACATAAGGACAAAGCCATAGACAGACAAGAAGACGTTGTATAGATGACTGTTGTTTGAATTGATAATTTGGAGGAGCCAGTGTTAGACTGTTGTGTTAAAAATCACACAACACAAGATTATAGTCCAACAGGTTTATTTGGAAGTACTAACTTACGGAGCGCTGCTCCTTCATCACGTGGTTGTGGAGTATAAGATCGTACAACACAGAATTTAGAGGAAAAGTTTACAATGTGATGCAACTGAAACTATATATTGAAAAAGACCAAAATGAACTTGAAATTCCAATTCTGTGAACAGATTGGCTCAATCTGAAATAGTAACTGTGGTTTGATCTGTCTTTATTGATACAAGCCTTAACTGATCAGTCCTTCTGGGTTAGGCTACCATGAGTCTTGAGACTCAGGGACTGGTCCTGCACTATTGACAGACTGCTCCCTTAGTCTGTCTCCAGCCTTAATGTGCAGCACCTCAGTCTCTGCCTTAATTAAGAGTGACAATTGTCTGATTCTCAGGAATTCCAAAAAACTCTTTTATTTGCATACTATTATACATAATGCTGATATCTAACATACTTCCTTAATACACACCATACTTCTCAGGGTCTCAATTGCCTGTGATCGATATTGCCAGTTTTATGTTATCAACATATGTATTCACATTATACTGTCAGTTGCAGAGAAGGAATTGAATCAATGGCAAGGGCAAGGAATTGGTGATGGAAACCAGATTGCAAATCCTGAGACATGGATATCAGGAAAGATGCGCACAGCAACAATTTCAAGAACTTTGGAAGGAAACAAAGATTGGTAATGAAGCAGAAAGTTTTAATCACAAAAGTATTCAGAGTGGGTTTTAAAAGGAAGGAAATTCGTAATGGTATTGAAAGGGAGGGGAAGCACCTGAAGTGAAGGAGGAATTTACAGAAAATACAGGAGCTGGAAATGTGTTGCTGGAAAAGCGCAGCAGGTCAGGCAGCATCCAGGGAACAGGAGAATCGACGTTTCGGGCATAAGCCCTTCTTCAGGAAAGCAACAATACAGGAAAATACAGGAGCCAGGAAAGGAAGGTGGGTGTAGTACAATAATCAGTAGTATATTAAAAGGAAAGATCTTACCAATGGAGATACAGACCAATGTATTTGCCACTACTGCTCACAGTTTAAATAACAATATCTTAACTGAGATATACTGTTGAATAAATTAAGGAATTTAAAAATTGATTTTTATATCAACAAAATTGGAAGCCTACTTAATGTCACCACTGAGCAGATCTACACATGATATAGCACCAGTTCAATTCCAGTTGGCATAGAAAGGGGGAGTATGAAGACAGATTGATTTAATTCTAAAAGGCAGTCTCAACTTAATGGAAACAGAAGGACATTCTACCAGGGCAGCAAATTTCCAATCTAAATCTTGAATGCTTCACGTTGTAGGAACATTTACATTAATTCTAATTGCAGCCCCATTCTGGTGGAAATTTCTGGATATTTCACCATTAAAACAAATTGGCTGCATTCACTAAATGCTGGATACTGGAGGTAAAGTGAGTTTAACTAGTACAATCTTGGAAGAACATTTTACATATGAACTGTGTAGATCTGCAGTATTAGCATGGGATCAGCTTTTTTTTCACCAAAATATCGAGTTGGTTGGTCAGCGCACCAGGACAGTCTACAAGATCAGGTATAACAGATTCCTAACCTTGGAGGTGCTGGTCAAATCCTTAAACTCATGGAGTCCAATCCCAGGGAGGGTGCTGTATGGAAGGTGAGGACTGCAGATGCTGGAGATCAGAGTCGAGAGTGTGGTGCGAGAAAAGCACATTCGGTCAAGCAGCATCCAAGGAGCAGGAGAATCATCCTGATGAAGGGCTTATGCCCGAAACGTTGATTCTCCTGCTCCTCAGACGCTGTGCTTTTGCAACACCACAATCTTGACAGGGTTCTGTATGGAGTTGGGTGGAATCGCACCTTCTCCTCCTGTCCTAAAATGCATGCTGCCAATACACTTGCCTTCTTCCCAAGGCTATCCATACTCTGTGTTGAGGTCTTGAATACATAGTTACAATTAAACCTGTGAGCTATACAGTCATAGAGTCATAAAGATGTACAGCATGTAAATAGACCCTTCAGTCCAACCCGCCCCTGCTGACCAATCTAGTCCCACCTGCCAGCACCCGGCCTATATCCCTCCAAACACTTCCTATTCATATACCCATACAGTTGCCTTTCAAATGTTGCAATTGTACCAGCCTCCACCACTTCTCTGGCAGCTCATTCCATTTCACGTACCACCCTCTGCACGAAAACGTTGCCCCTTAGGTCTCTTTTATATCTTTCCCCCACACGCTAAACCTATGCTCTCTAGTTCTGGACTCACCAACCCCAGGGAAAAGACTGTGTCTATTTATCCTATCCATGCCCCTCATGATTTTATAAACCTCTATAAAGTCACCCCTCAGCCTCCAATGCTCCAGGGAAAATAGCCATAGACAATTCAACCTCTCCCTAAAGCTCAAATCCTCCAACCCTGTAAATCTTTTCTGAACTCTTTCAAGTTTCACAACATCTTTCCGATAGGAAGGAGACTAGAATTGCACACAATACTCCAACACTGGCTTAACGAATGTCCTGTACAGCTGCAACATGACCTCCCAGCTGCTGTACTCAATACTCTGACCAATAAAGGAAAGCATACCACTATCCTAGCTACCTGCAACTCCACTTATAAGGAACTATGAACCTGCACTTTAAGGTCTCTTTGTTCTGCAACACTCCCTAGGACCTTACCATTAAGTGTATAAGTCCTGTTAAGATTTGCTTTTTCAAAATGCAGCACCTCACATTTATCTAAATTAAACTCCAAATCAAGTTTGTGAGATATGATTTCCCACACACAAAGCCATTTTGACTATCCCTAATCAGTCCTCGCTTTTCCAGATTCCCTCCAACAACTTGCCCACCACTGACCTCAGGCTCACTGGTCTATAGTTCCCTAGCTTGTCCTTACCACCCTTCTTAAACAGTGGCACCATGTCAGCCAACCTCCAGTCTTCCGGCACCTCACCTGTGACTATCCATGATACAAATATCTCAGCAATCACTTCTCTAGCTTCCCACAGAGGTCTAGGGTTCACCTGATCAGGTCCTGGGGATATATCCACTTTTATGCATTTCAAGACATCCAGCACTTTGTCCTCTGCAATATGGACATTTTTCGAGATGTAACTATCTATTTCCCTACATTCTATATCTTCAGTGTCCTTTTCCACAGTAAATACTGATGCAAAATACTCGTTTTGTATCTCCCCCATTTTCTGCAGCTCCATAGAAAGGCTGCCTTGCTGATCTGTGAGGATCGCTCCCAAACTACCCTTTTGTCCTTAATGTATTTGTAAAAACCCTTTGGATTATCCTTAATTCCATTTGCCAAAGCTATCTCATGTCCCATTTTTGCCCTATATTTGTGGGTAATCCAAGATGGAGGACAGGAAGAATGTCTGGCTGTAACAGCTGCTCCTTTTTTGAGGTATTTTAGGTGTTGGAGGTGATTTCTTCAAATTCTAGGAGCAGCAATTACTGTTTCATATGCTGTTATATTGTTTTGGAACTTTGGAGAGAGAGAGAGAGAGAGAGAGCACGAAAGAGCGAGAGCGAGAGAAACTGACACCACAGTGAACCTACACAGTTACTGCCTTTGCTGTTTGAATTCATGTGTCACTGGACATCGGAGTGCGTCTGGTAAAATTGACAAACAGTGAAATTCACAACAAATCTTGGAGGAACGTTTGGGCGAAGTCACAGCACAGAAACAGGTAAGTGAATAGCTTTCAGTGTGGCCTACGTAAAGTCTGCAGTAGTGAGAAACGTGGGTTCTTTCTTGATTGTATGTTTTTTGCGATATGTCTCTTAATTAAACTTAAAATATAAGTCATAACTATTAATTTAACCTGGAGTTAGTTAAATCCAACATTTCCAGTCTAATTGATATTTAAAATACCAATCCTTTCCTGGAGTTGGTGGCTGCCCACCCTTTATTTCATCTTAGAAAATATCAAGATCAAGAGGTAGGAACCAGCTTCCTGACGTACTTGGAAGTTTTGTCCACTTACCCCATTCACAACTCATCACCCCATTCAGCCAGGTTAAAGAAAACCATTCACTTTACATCAACCCTATCTAACTCATCCATAATTTTAGAATAATTCCTATATATTGACAATCTCAAGCATTCTTACCTTGCGAGTACACATTCATGTCATATCTCTCCATCACCTCAGATGGTGCAGACCATGCTCCAACTTTAAGACAATCAGGGAGAGCAGTAATGACCCTGACATGAGGATACAATCCTTTTCAAGTACTTCTCAACTAAAAGCAGATTTGGTAATTTGGGAGCCATTAATATGGGCATATACTTATCGAACAGAACTAAAGAATGGGGAAAGCGCTGGTGGCATTCCAAGTACATTGTGCAGCTATTGAAGGAGTTTGCCTTAAGCATGTGCAGCGTGTTAATGCAGGCCACAATATGTTCTCTCACACAGAATGGACAGCTATATGGAACATGGCCAACAAGAGGAGAGGCCACATTGGATTTGAAAATGGGCAAGGTGTAGAACTTGGAGGCAGGTGAGCACTCTGATCATAATGCCCACAATTTGGTTATATTTACTTCAGCCTTGGAAAGGGATAGTTTTATACCACAGGGCAAGGGCTACAGCTGGGGGAAAGGCAATTAAGATGAGATTAGGTGAGATTTAGGATGCATAGGATTGGGAAGGAAACTGCAGGGATGAGCACAAGTGAAATGTGGAGCTTGTTCAAGAAACAGCTACTGCGTGTCCTTGATAAGTATATACTTGTCAGGCAGAGAGGAAGTGTTCAAGTGAGGGAACCGTGGTTTACTAAAAGAAGTTGAATCTCTTGTTAAGAGGAAGAACGAGGTTTAGGTTAGGACGAGATGTGAAGGCTCGGTTAGGGCGCTTGAGAGTTACAAGTTAGCCAGGGAAGACCTAAAGAGGGTGTTAAGAAGAGGCAGGAGGTTCATGAGAAGTCGTTGGCACGTCGAATCAAGAAAAACCCTAAAGCTTTCTATAATTATGTCAGGAATAAAAGAATGACAAGAGTAAGAGAGAGGATAGTAGTGGGAAGTTGTGCGTGGAGTCCGAAGTGATAGGAGAGGCGCTAAATGAATATTTTTCATCAGTATTCACAAGGAAGAAGACAATGTTGTCGAGGAGAATACTGAGATACTGGCTACTAGACTAGACAGGACTGAGATTCATAAGGAGGAGGTGTTAGCAATTCTGCAAAGTGTGAAAATAGATAAGTCCCCTGGGCTGGATGGGATTTAGTTTAGGATTCTCTGGGAAGCTAGGGAGGAGATTGCAGAACCTTTGGCTTTGATCTTTATATCATCATTGTTGACTGGAATAGTGCCAAAAGACTGGTGGATAGTAAATATTGTCCCCTTGTACAAGAAAGGGAATAGAGACAACCTTGATAATTATAGATTACTTAGATTAGTGAGCCTTACTTTGGTTGTTGGTAAAGTGTTGGAAAGGATTGTAAGAGAGGATTGATAATCATCTAGAAAGGAATAATTTGATTAGGGATAGTCAACATGGTTTTGTGAAGGGTAGGTTGTGCCTGACAAACCTTATTGAGTTCTTTGAGAAGGTGACCAAACAGGTGGATGAGGATAAAGAGGTTGATGTCATGTATATGGATTTCAGTAAGGCTTTTGATAAGGTTCCCCATGGTAGGCTATTGCACAAAATATGAAGGCATGGGATTGAGGGTGATTTATTGGTTTGGATCAGAAATTGGCTAGCTGAAAGAAGACAGAGGGTAGTGATTGATGGGAAATATTCATCCTGGAGTTCACTTACTGGTAATGTACTGCAAGAATAGATTTTGGGGCCACTGATATTTGTCATTTTTATAAATGACTTGGATGAGGTTGTAGAAGGATGAGTTAGTAACATTGCAGATGACACTAAAGTCAGTGGAGTTGTGGACAGTGCGGAAGGATGTTGCAGGTTACAGACGGACATAGACAAGCTGAAGAGCTGGGCCGAGTAGCAAATGGAGTTTAATGCAGAAAAGTGTGATGTGATTCACTTTGAAAGGGGTAACAGGAATGCAAAGTACTGGGCTAATGGTAAGATTCTTGAGAGTGTGGATGAGCAGAGAGATCTCTGTGTCCATGTGCATAGATCCCTGAAAGTTGCCAATAGGTTGATAGGTTGTTGAGAAAGCGTACAGTGTGTTAGCTTTTATTGGTAGAGGGATTGAATTTCAGAGTCATGAGGTCATGTTGCAGCTGTACGAAACTCTGGTGCGTCCACACTTGGAATATTGTGTACAGTTCTGTCGCCACATTATAGGATGGATGCGGAAGCATTGGAAAAAGTACAGATGAGATTTACCAGGATGTTGCTTGGTATGAAGGGAAGATCTTATGAGGAAAGGCTGAGGGACTTGAGGCTGTTTTCATTAGAGAGAAGGTTAAGAGATGACTTAATAGAGACATACAAGACGATCAGAGGATTAGATAAGGTGGATAGTAAGAGCCTTTTTCCTTGGATGGTGGTGGCTAGCACGAGGGAACGTAGCTTTAAAACGAGGGGTGACCTTCTTTACTCAGCAAGTAGTAAGACCGTGGAATGCCCTGCCTGCAAAAGTAGTAGACTCACCAACTTTAAAGGGCATTTAAATGGTCAATGGATAAATATGGATGATAATGGAATAGTGTAGGTCAGATGGGCTTCAGATTGGTTTCACAGGTCAACGCAATATCAAGGGCTGAAGGGCCTGTGTTGCACTGTAATGTTCTGTGTTCTAACATGGTGTTATTGGTGCAATATATCGGGGTTAGGACTGTAGAGGTTGGTCAACTACCTAAATGAAATGTAGATGTGCTGGGTAGTGTCCATGTTTGGGAAATGATGTTTAACTTAATAAACTGTAGTGTTATACATTTAGGCAGGCAAAATACAATATGTACATACACCAAAAGGATTCAGAAAAGACTTACAAGCATGTTGCCAAGGTTGGAGGGTTTGAGTCATAGGGAGAGGCTGAATAGGCTGGGGCTATATACCCTGGAGTGTTGGAGGCTGAGGGATGACCTTATAGAAGTTTATAAAATCATGAAAGGCATGGATAGGGTAAATAGATAAGGTCTTTTCCCTTGGATCCAAGGTGGGAGTGACACCCCTTGTTGGGGAGAAGCCCAAGGAAGACGAATAAACTGAGGAGTTAAAACAGAAATATCCTGGTATTTTCCCAGACTGTGTAGTAACCAGATCCCACTATCATAAGTCACAGCACAAAGAGAAAAATTTGGCATAATGGTGCAGGAAAAACCCAAACAGGCAATGGGTCAGACATAAGTGTTTAGTCCTGAAAAAATGTATATATGGATGCGTACTCCGATAAGGAGGCAGACAATATTCCAGAGGGTTATTATCTGAAAGATTGAATCCTAAGACAGAAATGGAGATCACGACAGGTTAGTGCAGAAGAGAAATGGGCCGAAGTGTACCAGATTGTGATGTCGGTAGCATACAGACAGGAGGTATTACGAGTAGCACATGAACTGCCTGGACGAGGTCACAAAGGGGTACAAAAGACTCAGGTTAAAGGTATAAACACATTTTTATTGGCCTGGAAGGCACAAGGATGTGGTTAACCTTTGCTGTACGTGTCATACCTGTCAAATGATAGGTAAGCCACAGGTGGTAATAAAACCAGCACCTTTGTCATCAATTCCCGCATTTAAAGAACTTTTCATGTGGGTTATAACTGATTGTGTAGGTCCCCTCCCAAGAACTAGAAGTGGGAACCAGTACTTGTTAATCATAGTAGATGTCTCGACCAGATTTCTGGAGGCAATTCTATTATGGTGTATCAAGGTAAAATAGGTGGGAGGGGAGTTAGTAGCTTTCTTCACACAGTCTGGGCTACCCAGAGAGATTCATTCAGACCAAGGGTCAAATTTTACTGCTAGGCTGTTTAAGGAGGTTATGGATAGCTTAGGTTTACAGCACTTTGAATCCAGTGTGTATATTCCTGAATCCCAGGGAGCTTTAGAAAGATAGCATCAGACCTTGAAGACCATCTTGACAGCATACTAAAAGGATTACTCGAATGATTTGAAAAAAGGTATCCCATTTATATTGTTTGCCATTAGAGATGCCCCAAACAAATCTACTCAGTTCACTTCCTTTGAATTAATATTCGGGCATGAAGTGAGAGGACCTTTGAAATTAATTAAAGAAAAATTGACAGGACCAACTTTGGAAATCTCCCACTTAGATTATGTATTGGAGGTGAGGGAGAAATTAATCGAGTAGGTGAGTTAGCTAAACAGCACCTAAAGAGGGCACATTGTAGAATGAAGCAGGTGGCAGATAAAAGCTCTGAGACTCTTAACGTTTTCCCGAGGGGATGACATGTTACTTCTGTTACCAGTTATATGAGATCCCTTCAAAGTCAGGTTTAGTGGTCCCTATCAAATTGAGAAAAAGTTGACTCAGGTGGCCTATCTAGTAAAAAAAAAGGTATCAGTTATGCCATGTGAACATGTTGAAACCGTATTATTCTAGACAGAAAGAACTGGAGAAACAGGAGTTAGTTATTGCCCCGCAGAGTGAGGAATCAAATCCAGATAATGTGGATTTTGTTGTGCCTCAAAATAGACTACCCCATGTTGTAGCACTTCCCACCTTTCAGTTGAGCAGCAATATATACTGCAATACACTAGGCATCGCAGTTGTGGGGGGTATGATGGATGGATCAATCAAAGTCTGCACTGGGAGGAGCAATTTACCCCTATATCTTTCTTGTCAACATTTACATGTTGGTCCAGAAGCCCATTGCATCCATTTTTTAATGTACTTCTTTGATGCTATAATTAGACGTTATATTGTTTTCAAAGTAGTCAACTAATTAACAAAATAATTTGATTCACAGCCGAACATATTTCACCTAACCCTAAAATAAATAAGAAGTGATCTACATGAAATGAATTGAATATGCAGGGAACATAAGTAAATAGTATTATTGTTGTGATGGGTATAGCAAGAGGATTTATTTATATGGAGCAGTAGATTAAACAATAGTAACACAAACTAAATTGGGCTGAGTTCAGAGGCAACATGTAGCAATTAATGAAATTTGTTTCTCAAAATGTGTGGTTTTAAAAACTCAAGCTTGCATTAGATTGGCTTTCCAAAAATATAATTATTTATTTCCCTATGGGATCCATCTTTTCTAGTAACCACTTTTCATTTAAGTATCAGGCAATAAAACACCAGGAACCAGTTGCGAAAAGGATTATTTTTCAGATCAATCCTAGAATTGATTTCAAGCCACACTATTCATCAGCCTGAAGCCATACTGTAACATCAGGAACTAGAAAATATTTATTCCACATTATACTCCATTTAATTTCCATTAATAAAAGTGATACCATTTCAGGTTCTAAAACAACAGTATAGCCTGCAATGTTTAAGACGCAGAAAACTTAAAATTTTAGAAATGTCAACAATTTTTAACACAATGAAAATCTTTGAAATGTCCAAACAAGTTGAATGGGATTGATTGTAAAAAAAAATGACATATTTGCATATTTTGCACTGTGTGAACAATTTGTTAGAAATTATATTTTTTTTCTCATCAGACAAGTCCAAGCTGGAGAACTGGACCTTCAGTAACCAACACATTATATCCAAATGGGAGAGTCGGCTGCACTATATGTCTCTTCCTTTCCTCAGATCCCTCTACTTTCCATTGCATTCATGAGAGTCGATCATTATACTTACATGATTTATGTTACAGCAAAGTTCCTTTCATCCCATGGCACCTATGCAAATTCCACAAGTGATGTTAGTGGGCTTTGGGCCAGCATTTCCATGCTTTAAAGTCATTGCAGTTGACATCTGCATCACTAAGATGACAATGCTAGTTTAGCTAACACCAATGAAATGGTGCAATCCACTTTTGATCAACATTTTACGCATTTATTACATACGTGCAAGGAAAAGTTTGTAAATGAAACATAATTGGAGTTTGCAAATGAATGCTTCATGTATTTGCACCTTCAATGTCTTCATATCCAGCAAACATGGATCCTATCCCTTTGCCCATCGATGTGATCCTGAATCCGTACACCCTAGGTGATGTCCGAACCATTTTTCAGTTGTATTGTACATTTAGAGAATAGCAAATGATGGCATGGAATGCACCTCATACTGGTCATGATCAGCATCAGGGTCAGACTGATTGCCAGGTATGCCCCCAGATCCTCTATGTCCCCTTTTGCCATGGACTATCCCAGCAGCCATTACAACCTATCTCACCAATAAGTAGAGTAACTGCACTGAACTTTGCCTCCAACGCCCTTCCCTACCCCCAAGCTCCAATATTACACATTATGATTACCCACTCTGATCTTCCCCGCAATACCTATGGAGGCCAGGGAGGTGATCACTGCTAATAAACACCCCACCTTCCTTACCCTACCATCTGTTGTTGTTCCACATACACCCTAACTTCCTTGAGCAACTCCCTCACAATCCTTGTTCTCACTTCCTCAAATGCCTTTGCTTTCCCCACCCCTAGCTCTGACTCCCCAACCTCCTTTGGCAGTGATCTCTCCTTTCACAATCCCCATTAATGATCGATCAATGCATGTCCAGAACTGCATTCTTTGCAGTCTTAGCAGCTCCCCAGCCGACAATAATTCCTCTGACTGTTGTTGCTGGGCCTACAAAACATTCATTGCTCACTTTCAGGCTGCAGTAAGGCACTGCGCTGACAGTGAACATCCTGAGGTGCTGACTGACCAAGGCCAAGTCCCTTGGCTGTGTGGGGACTGTGCTCTGACAGACAGAACTAAGAATCTCTGACTGATAGTACTAGAAACCTCAACCAACAGTGACCTCACCTTGACTGAACTGAGGACAAGCCCCGACCCAACTTCTGACATGGCCAATTGATTGAATGCACATGAAGTGTATTTGCTAGGCAAGCAGCTGACACATGTTGCAAGTGTTAAACTGAAGTCTCAGCATACTGTACAGCAAGATGTCTCCTTACTGAACAAATTCCTATTGATACTCATAACAGGTACATGTCTGTGGGTTGCACAAAAGAGCTTGTTAATATGGCAGCATTGATAGCCTCTGACTCTGGCTAAACTACCAATGTGCTAATTGGCATAGCATTGCAGCAAGGCATGGCATGGATGCTGTAGGCATGCAGATAGATGCTAAGTGTGCAAGCATAAAGAGAGAAAGCAAACAGCCCTGGATTGTAGGTGGAAGTGGACACTGCAGATGCTGGAGATTAGGGTCAAAATTAGAGTGCTGCTGCGAGAGTAGTGAGTGGTTCCTGATGAAGGGCTTTTGCCCGCAACGCCGATTTTCCTGCACCTCGGATGCTGCCTGACATGCTGTACTTTTCCAGCACCACTCTAGTCTTAGCCCTGGATTGTAGCTGGTCCAATCCGGGAGCTGTGCCTGCCCCTCTATCCAAAGTGTCCCTGCTACAGTTTTTCAATGCTAATTGAAAATGTCCTTCCCAAACAGCCTGAAAGTATATTGGAGAAGTGCCATGATGGTCGCAAAGGGTTGGGAAGTGTCAGATGCCAGCGTCCATGTTTTCAGAGGTGTGCGAAGTTGCTATCCATGGCTTTTGCTCTGAGCTACTGCTTGGTCAAAACCAGTTCAAGATGACAGTAGATTGAGGCTCCCGTGCCAGAGTTCATTTGCTCCAACTGCTTTTCGTTTTCTTTTTCCTTTCTTCCCCCCACTTTTCCTTTCTTTATCCATACTTATCTTGAGCTTGGATGGCATCGATAGTGAGAGACCAGCACACGGACCTCAAGCAGAAACAGGACGCTGATCTCAAGCGGTCATGAGCCAGGCCGGGGGAGCAGATTTTGGGCAGGCCTACCGCGGGCCTTGAGTGAGCCGAGCAAGCAGGAGAGTGAGCCTTGACTTACTTTTCCGGAGGAAACACAGGAGCTAGATTTAACAGCTGCTACATTGGCAGAGGCGATATCAGTGAAATAGACTGAGGAGCAGACTTTAAAAACTCCAAGCCCCAGAGGAAAGGTATTTAATCGATTGACCGAACAATCGATTATCCCAATGAAATAGTGCCCGCCCATCACATTCGGATAATCGAGGTTCCCCTGTATCTAAAATCCTCATTCCAGATATCATTCTAGTAAATCTGCTTTGTACTCTCTCCAGGGCTTTAAAATCCTTCCTTAAATGAGGTGCCCACAATTGAACGCAATACTCCAAATGTGGTGTGATCAACGACCCATTGTCTCAGCCTGCTCCTGCCCCACCGAACTCATCTCTGCATACCTCGACACGGTCCTGTCCCCCTTAGTCCAAGAACTCCCCACCTACGTTCGGGACACCACCAATGCCCTCCACCTCCTCCATGATTTTCGCTTCCCCGGTCCCCAACGCCTTACCTTCACCATGGACATCCAGTCCCTGTACACCTCCATCCCCCAT
>NC_057718.1:80401995-80413149 GCF_004010195.1 Chiloscyllium plagiosum
TGACGGTTGGAGGAAGAGCGCCTCATCTTCTGCCTGGGGACCCTCCAACCACAAGGGATGAACTTGGATTTCTCCAGTTTCCTCATTTCCCCTCCCCCGACCGAGTCTCAGTCAAATCCCTCGAACTCAGCACCACCTTCTTAACCTGCAATCTCCTTCCTGACCTCTCCGCCCCCACCCCACTCCGGCCTATCACCCTCACCTTGACCTCCCTCCATCTATCGCATTTCCAAAGCCCCTCCCCCAAACCCCTCCTCCCTACCTTTTATCTTAGCCTGCTGGACACACTTTCCTCATTCCTGAAGAAGGGCTTATGCCCGAAATGTCAATTCTCCTGTTCCTTGGATGTTGCCTGACCTGCTGCGCTTTTCCAGCAACACATTTTCAGCCCTGATCAATGATTTGTACAGGTTTAACATCACTTCCTTGCTTTTATACTCTATGCCTCTATTTATAAATTTAAGAAGCCTATAAGCCTTCCTAACAACTATTTCAACTTGCTTGGCCACCTTCAGAGAGCTATGCACGTGAATCCTCAGGTCTCTTCGCTCCTGTGTTCCCCTCAGTTGTGCCATTGAGCCTGTATTGTCTTTCCATGTTTATTCTTCCAAAACGCATTACTGTTGCTAGGGTTGGAGGGCTTCAACTATAGGGCTTGGCTGAATAGGCTGGGGCTATTTCCCTGGAGTGTCAGAGGCTAAGGAGTGACCTTATAGAGGTTTATAAAATCAAGAGGAGCATAGATAGTGTGAATAGACAAGGTCTTTTCCTTGTGTTGGTCGAGTCCAGAACTTGAGGGGGAGAGGGGAAATATTTAAAAGGGGCCTAAAGGGTACCTTTTTCACACAGAGGGTGGTGCATGTGTGGATTTAGCTGGAAGAGGAAGTGGTGGATGCTGGTACAATTACAATATTTAAAAGGCAACTAGAGTTTACAGGGATATGGGCCAAATGCTGGCAAATGTGACTACATTAATTTAAGATATCTGGTTAGCAATGATAAGTTGGTCCAAAGGGTTTGTTTCCATGCTGTACAACTCTACGACCTCTCATTCTCTGCACTGAAATTCATTTGCCAAATGTCTGCCCATTTGGCCAACTTGTCAATGTCCCTCTGAAGTTGCTCAGGATCATCCTCACAATTTACTGTTCTCTCTCGCTTAGTATCATCTGCAAATTTAATAATTTTGCCCTCAACACCCATCCCCAAGTCATTAAATAAATCAGAAAAGGCAAGGAACACCATTTCCAGCTCTTCTGCAATCTGAGAAATGCTCATTGACACCTAACTCTGTTTCTGATCTTTTAGCCAACTTCTAAGCCATGATGCCAAGGACCCATCAATCCCAAAGACGTCTAATTTGCTAAACAACCTAACATTTTCTAATTTTGTAAAGACGGGAAAGCACAGTATTCATTTAGTCCCTCTGCTGTTCCTTTTGTTTCAGTAAGTGGCTTACCATGCTTGTTCCTTGTGGACCCCACTTTATCCTCCACTGATATTTTACTATTAATATATTTGAAGAACATTTTATTCTTTGTTTTAATACAAAACACTATCCTTTCCTCATGCTTTGTCTTAGCCTTCTTATTCCAGTCTTAGCCTCCCATCTGCATTTAAGATTCTCTTTTTGATTTCTATTGCTATTATTATTGTGGTATGCATGATATGCCTCCTTTTCTGCAGCGCAGGTAGATAAGATAGTAAAAAAGGCCTATGGCATGCTTGCCTTCATTGGAAGGGGCATTGAGTATAAGGATAGACAGGTTATACTGCAACTTTATAGAACTTTAGTTAGGCCACACTTGGAATATTGCGTGCAGTTCTAGTCACCACACTTATCAGAAGGATGTGGATGCTTTGGAGAGGATATAGAAAAGACTTACCAGGATGTTGCCTAGTACAGGGGGTTTTAGCCATGAAAATAGTTTGGACAGACTGGGTTTGTTTTCTCTGGAATGCAGGAGGTTAAGGGGAGATCTGATAGAAGTTTATAAGATTGTGAATGACATGGATTGAGTGGAAAACATGAGGCTTTTTCCCAGGGTGGAGGGATCAATTACAAGGGGACACAGGTTCAAGGTGTGGGGGTGGGGTTTAAAAGAGATGTGCGAGGCACATTTTTCACACAAAGGGTGGTGAGTTCCTGGAACATGCTGTCAGAGGAGGTGGTGGAAGCAGACACAAAAGCAGCATTCAAGATGCACCTGTACAAATACATGAATAGTAAGGGAATAGAGGGATACAGATCGTATGTGTGAAGATAGTTTTAATATGGAAGGAAAAACTTGGCACAGGCTTAGAAGGACGGAGGGCATGTTCATGTGCTGTATTGTTTTTTGTTCTTTATCTTCCTTATTTTGTCAATATCCTTAGTCATTCAGGGTGTTCTAACTTGGGATATCATGCATTTATTTCTCATGGGTTTAAACCTAGCTTGCACTTTTTTGAACTACTCCCATTTCTCATCTACTGTTTTATTCACAAAATGTGTTTCCAATCAATCTGCTCAAGCTCAACTTTTCGATCCCTAAAATCTGCACTTATCCAGTCTGAAATCATCTTAATAATTACCTAATTATTATCCTTTTCAACCTAATCTTGAATTTTATTGGATTATGATCGCAATTTCCCAAATGTTCCCTTATTCTGATGTTCTCCATGTAGCCTGCCTCATTTACGAGGGCAGATCCAGCACAGCTCCCTCTCTGGGTAGGACTGAAAATGTACTACTCCTGAAAGTTCTCAACACAGTGCAAGATTTTCTTCCCTTTCATGCACAACCCTCTGCCTTTTCCCCAGTCTGCCATAGGGTAATGGAAATCATCAACTATCACAACCATACTTGTCTTGCAGATTTCTGTTCATAAATGCTCTCTTCTAGTTCCTCCCAACTATTTAGAGGTCTAAAATAAATACTCAACAAGGTCACTGCTCCCTCCTGATGGAGAAGGCTGAAGGTAATAGGAAGACAACAGGAATTGACAGGAACTGATAAGAGGCCTAACAATGGGCTGCTATGTGAAGGGAATTATGCTGACTCAGTCAGATCTGCTAAGAGTCAAAACTGCAAGAGTCAGGAACTGCTTGCTCTACCAGATGAGGCATACATTTGTAAAAAAAAACATTCAGGATTGCTCATGTATATGGATAAGTCCAAATAAGACATGCATTTGGACAAAATATTTGAGATTTGTCACGTGAATGCAAAATTCCAAGGAAGGTATGTACTTGGTACAGAGACTTGTGTGTAACAGCCCTGAAGAAACCCTTTTGTTCAACAACACTTTGAAAATTAACATTGTAAGAAGGTATCTTACGTTAGGAGGCATGGTGAAGATGTTGAGCAGAGCTTTCAGCCTGGCCAGCTGCAAACTCTCCCAGGTAATAATGTTTGGGTTTAGTTACAGAAATCAGGGTAGTGAAAGACAGTGATTGAGATATCTCTAGTAATTAAAAGTGTTATAGTGTTGAAGTACTGAATAAATGAATTGTGGTTTTATAGAGCTCTAATTGACTCCGCTGTATCTTTGTCTATGTATGTGCTGTTGTCTCTCAGAGACAGACAACATAACTTTGGCGCTCCTGATGGGAATTGACAAGAAGTAACTTTAAGTTCCTCCGACGCCAGACTGAGAAACTTCTGAATTTTCCATCACCTTGCCTGAGCCTGAAGTTAAGAGAGCAGTCATTCTACATTAGGGCCAGGATTAAGTGGGTGCTGGGAAGGAGGTGGTGGAAATGTGGTAGTGAGAAAGACAAAAAGAAACAAGATAGTTAGCGCTAACAGAGAATGGTGGGTCCAGGGAACTCTGACTGGAGAGGATTTCTCCAAAATTATGTGACTAGGAAATGGCCGAAGTACTGCGAGTATACCAGTACAAGATTGGGGACACGTGGGGATATTCCCTGGAGTATAGCAAAAGATGACATGGGGGGAAAGGCACTTTGAGAAAGTGCGGAAAGCTGTAACAGTAGGTTGAGAAAAAAATCTGCAGATGCTGGAACCCAAAGTAGACAAATTGGAGACTGGAAGTACTCAACAAGCCAGGCAGCATTAGGAGGTGGAGAAGTCAACATTTCAGTATAACCCCTCTTCAGGAATGATGGTGGGGGAAGGGGAAGCTGCAGATAAAGAGAGCAGGGGCAAAGGTTATAGGTAGGGAGAGGGGCAGAGTGGTGAGGTAGTGATGGTGAATACAGGTAGTGGGTACGATTTGGTTGGTCGATAGGAGGAATTAATCCAGTGGTAGCTGGAGGGAAGGGTCAGTAGGAGGAATGGAAGGGTGGAGCAGGCATGGAAAAGGTGGGAACGTTACTTGAAATTGGAGAATTCAACGTTGAGTCATCTGGGCTGTGCGCTGCCCAGGCAGGAGGTGACGTGTTGTTCCTCCAACTTGTGGTTTGGTTCATTGTGGCAATGGAGGAGGCCAAGGGTGGTCAATGGAAAAGGAGTGGGAAGGGAAAATAAAATGGGCGGTGACTGAGAGGTCCAGTCGGCCCTTGTGCCTGCCTGAGATGATCGGCGAACCATTTCCTAAGTTTGCGTTTGGTCTCCCCATTGTAGAGAAGACCACATTGGGAGCACCTGATACAGTAAACTAGGTTGGAGGAGAGGCAGGTGAACCTCTGTCTCACCTGGAAGGACTGTTTGGGGCCCTGGACGAGGGTGAGGGGGGCGGTGGTGTACCAGCAGGTTTTGCATCAGTTTGTTTGGTTGCGGAAGGTACCTGGGGGTTGGTGGGGAGTGTGGTGCAAACCAAGGGCTGTCGAAGGGAATGGTCCTTGCAGAAGGCAGGGAGAGGTGGGGAGGGGAAGATGTTCTTGGTGGTGGAGTTTAGTTGGAGTTGACAGAAGTGTTTAAGGGTGATGCGTTGGATGCAGAGACTAGTGGGGCGGTAGGTGAGGACAAGTGGGACTCTGTCTTTATTGCGTTTGGAGGGGTGGGGGTTTAGAGCAGTGGAATGGGGAATGGAGGTTGTGTGGTGGAGGGCTGTCTGGATGACAGAGGGGGAAAGCACATTGTTCGAAATATGTGGACAGCTGGGACGCTTGGGAGTGGAATATCTCCCTGTCCAAGCAAATGTGGCAGACACGGAGGAATTGGGAGAACAGGATGGAGTTCTCGCAGGATACTGGATGGAAGGAGGTGTAGTTCAGGCAGTTTCGGGAGTCTGTGGGTTTATAGTAATCATCCGTCTGGATACTATCGCCGGAGATGGAAATGGAGAGGTCAAGAAAGGGGAGGGAGGTGTCTGAGATGAACCAAGTGAATTTAAGGGCAGGGTGGAAATTGTAGGTGAAGTCAATGAACTGCTCCAATTCAGCCTGGGTGCAGGACACTGTGCCAATGCAGTCATCGATGTAATGGCGGAAGAGTTGGCTAACAGTACCTGTATATGTACTGAAAAGGGACTGTTTGATGTGGCGAACAAAGAGTCGGGCGTAGCTAGGGCCCATGTGAGTGCATGTTTGGCTGCATGTTAGAAGACTTGGCAGAAAAGGAGCAGCAAGAGCTGAAGTTTCAAATAGAGATAGCCGAGTTTAAAGAAGAGATGAAGAGACTGACTGAGAAGGTCGGGAATTTTATAAGCCAGAGAGATGTAGACCTCGTGCATATGAACCAGTATCAAATGCAGTGTGAGAAACTGATAAGGGAAAAGTTAAGAGGAAATTAAAAGAGGTCACAGGCGAGTTAAAGAGACACTAGCGATTTGAAAACAGCAATGAATGTAGTGCAGGAGTCAGCACAGGAGCAAACAGGGACCTCAGGTGATCATACAAAGTGTACGAAGCAGATAGAGAAGGTGCAGAGTCAGATATCTGCGCAAAATGGGGTATGTGCCTTTGCAACCCGACCCTTGAGGAGGGATGGGAGGAAACTGGTGACATCGACTGGGAAGGGCTCGCAGATGAAGCAGCCAGATATGGAGAGGTGGACCCAGGAAAATGGGGTCCCCCTCTGGAGGGATAGGTAGGAGAAAGGCCCACTGTACCTATGGCCTCCCTAATAAAGCAGGAAACAAAAGCCAGTAGTGTTAGGAGGTTGACCGCAACCACCTGACATTACATATATCATCCTTTATGATGTTCAACAGCTAAGAGACATAGCCAAGTGTGTAGAGGTTTCTCAGCCTGGGGATGACCCCCAGGAGTTGTTCCAAGCTACCCACAAGGAGCAAACCATACATGGGTTAGATAATGAGGAGGAGAAAAAAACTAATACTGATATGCCTCCATCCCACTATACATTCAGCTTTGGCCAAGCGATAAAATGTGGGAGGGAGAACATTAGATCAGTTAAAGGAAGTTGTACCGATGGCCATCAGTAATAGAGGGGAGCTAATAGAGGGGACCCAGTGCAAGCCCATGATAACTGTAGACAGAGCAAAGGGGAGCATCCAACTCCATTTCCCACAAGGCTGTGACTAATGTTCCAGAGAGTATACAGTCCAGGAACAGACTGTATTTGGCTGCATCTTTTGACAATCGGTGGGTCCATACACTGGTGTTCCATGGGACAGAGGAGTTGTGAAAGACATGTGACATGTTTGACCTCTCCAACAATACTCACATTGAGACGTTGGTATTAAAGAAAATAGTCAGAGCTTGGGAGAAGGAGATGACAGGATTTAAGGCTCAGAGAGGATGAATGCAGCTCTTAGAGATCAAAGGGCAGCATGGAGAAATGAAGGAAAGGGACCAGTCCCGAGGGGACCACCACCACCCTATCAAACAGCAAGAAGGGGTTGTGGGCATGGACGAGAAGCTCTGCCTATAACAGCAGGGAGTGATAGGACCCCTAGGAGCTCATGGAAGTGTTTTAATTGTGGCAAGGAAGTACACTATGCCAGAGATTGTCCAAACCCCAGGAGGGGTGGAGCAAATCGGATGCAAGTCCAACCCTTGACCCTAAAACCACAGAACAATGTGCAACTAATTGAGAGAACAAATGGCTTGTACCCCAACTCACTATGATAGTCTCAGGCTTCTCCAATATGGATGTGATATAAAACAGGATGGGACAGGGAGACCCTTACTGAATGGGAGGGTAGGAGGCAGTCCTATCTTTTTCATTTGAGACACCGGGGATCCCATACCATTATTGAAAATAATGATGTTTTGAAAATAGAAACAGAAATAATCTTGAGAGGTTTTACAGGACATTCTCAAGTAGTACAAGTGACTAGCCCTTTAAATATACAAATTGGAGCAGTAGAGGTGATGTATCTGATGGCATTAATAAAACTCCCAGCAAATCAAGAGCATAGGAGAAAGTGAGGACTGCAGATGCTGGAGATCAGAGTCGAGAGTGTGGTGCTGGAAAAGCGCAGATCAGGCAGCATCCGAGGAGCAGGAGAATTGACATTTCAGGCATAAGTCCTTCATCAGGAATGAGGCTTGTGAGTCAGGGCTAAGAGATAAATGGGAGGGTTGGGGAGGGGGGTGGGGGGGGGGAGATAGCTAGGAAAGTGATTGGTGGATGGAGGGGAGGGAGAAGGTGATAGGTCAGAGGGGGTAGTGATGGACCGGTCTGGAGGGCGGTACCGAGTTGCAGGCTTGGGACTGGGATAATGTGGGATGGAGGGGAAATGAGGAAGCTGTTGAAATTCACATTTATCCGTGTGGTTGCAGAGTCCCAAGATGGAATATAAGGCATTCCTCCTCCAGGCGTCGGGTGGTAACGGTTTGCCAGTGAAGGAGGCCCAGGACCTGCATGTCCTTGACGGAGTGGAAGGGAGAATTGAAGTGTTCAGCCACAAGGGGTGGGATTGGTGGGTGCCTGTCATCCAGAGTTATCTCAAGAATGTGACTTAAAAGAAGTTCTGGGATTTACATATTAATGAATCAAAACCCGCAACCCATTCTAAAAGATGAAATACTTAATACCAATCTACATTTGTTCAATATATCATTTCAGTTGCATGACACTGCAATCCTTTGCTATAATTCTGTGTCTTATGGTCCTGCTCCACAACTACCTGATGAAGGAGCAGTGTTCTGAAAGCTAATGCTTCCAAATACACCTATTGGACTATAACCTGGTGTTGTGTGATTTTTAACTTTGCCCACTCTCGTTCAACTCCAACTCCCCCAAATCATGTCTATAAAACTGGGAAGTGTTTGCCAAACATAAGCATGTCTGTGGACAGGTGCAAGGGGAGGTATGGATACAGGGCCCAGATCCAAAGCAGTGTGGATTCTCCAAGCAGGCTGAAGATGACACAGAAAAGGTAGTGCGAAGTCTGATAGCACAATTGATGTTAAGGCGAGTCGCCTCTACGAACAATTAATCTGTTTGGCCAGCAAAGAAACCAGACGGGAGTTGGCGACTAACTATTGATTATTGAGAACTAAGTAAGGTAACACCCTTCACAACATCTACAATGACTACTAGTCGCAAAATCACTATCAAATCTGCACAGTGTTCTACAATGCTGGATAAAAGTAATGGATTTGTCAATCCCTTTGTCCAAGATGTGTCTTTTTAAATTTGCATTTACCTTTAAGGGACAGCAATATATGTTTAGCTTTGCCACAGGGATTTCACAACTCCCCATCAATATTTCATCAACGGTTAAGCAATGGATTGCAGGACTTTTCTAGGGCAGACTGATACAATATGTTGATGATTTGCTTCTGCAAACAGGAACCATACAGGAACCATTACCAGCTCTTGAATGAGTTGTTGCAACTACTAAAGAAGCTTGGGATAGAAGTAAATCGAAAAAGCTCAGATAATGAGGCAGGAAGTGAGTTACGTAGGAGTGGCGTTAAGACCAGGAAAAAGAGAGATAGACAAACAAAGAATTGAAACAGCAGCTAGACCTCCTATCCCAACAGATGTGAAGGGATTAAGATCATTTTGGGTTTGAGTGGGTATTGTAGAGACCATAGTAATGGTTTTGCCAAAAAAGCAGCACCACTAATGATGTTACCGAAGAAAATTACCCAGTGGGAACGGAAGCCAGAACGTATGCAAGCAATAATAGCTTTGAAACAGGACTTGACGAGTGCTCCAGCCCTAAAAACCCCGAATCTAGCTGAACCATTCTCCATGAAGGTGACTGCAATAGATGCCACAATATCAGTGGTCTTATTGCAAGAGCTGCATTGTTAGTTGAGACCAATAACCTATGCCTCGCACATGCTCACACCAATACAGCAGGGTAAGTGGCATGTGAAAGACATTTATTGGCAGTATTCTGGGCGGCACATTTTACCTACATTGTAGGATTGAAACCATTGACAATTTTGACAGAACAAACACCCATTCAGATGCTACTGGATGGACATATTAACAATGGCATGTTGAGCCAGAACAGAATTGCTAGATGGATGCTAGAAACATAGAGGTAAAGTACTACCATGTTAGCAGATAACAACTTACCAGGGGACACACGAGTGTCAGGTGGTGATAGCAAATGATTCCAAGAGACCATTCATATCAAAACAAAAAGGAGGAAATACTGGTAAAGGGAATATAGGGAATATCCAAGACAAGAGACAGACAGAGACAAAAGTAAGAGAACAGCAAGGGAATGCCAACACACCCTTAAAAGTTTTTATTGATGGCTCTTCATCTGTACAGGATGGAGAATGGAGAACTGGTTGTGGTATCCATATGGAAGATGAGCAAGGATGAGAAGTGAATAGCACAGCCCTCAAGCTGTAAAAGACCATGAGTGTTTAAGCAGCTGAGTTGGCAGCAGTGGCATTATATTGAGCTACCCAGAAAAACTCCCCCCAGAATCTACTATCTACTGTATTCAGACAGTACGTACATGTGCAGCAGTCTGTCAGAATACCTGCCAAAATGGGAGGCGGGAGGCATTGTATCAGCAGATGGGAAGGTCCTACTGTCCACCCTGTTGCTGAGGCATATCTTTGAAAAGGCAAAAGGGAAAGAATATGGAGTGATGAAAGTAAAAGTTAGTATTTTAAGTTATTAACAGAGGGAAATAGAAAAGCAGCTAAATTAGCCAAATGAGGTGTAATAGCAGGAGAAGAATGGCAGCCTTAGATCAAGGAAATAGGAGCACAGAAAGAGAAAGAAGTGGTCCCAATCGACTTAGCAGAAGAACAAAGAAAGGAGAGAGAATTACAAAAAATATTAGAAGGGATGGAGTCAGAGGAATATAAGGAATGAAAAAGTTTACATGCAAAAGAGGGTGTGTTACTGTGTGAAGGGAAATTTGTAGCATCAGAGAGAGAAAGGAATCAGATAATTTATTAGTATCATGATATATATGCACACCAAGGGTTGGAAAACACCTTAGAGAAGTTGAAAGAGGTATGTTGGTGGCCATGAATGAAAGGGGACATGGAACATCATGTGAAAACCGGTTTGATATGTGCCCAAAACAACCCTGACAAAAATGCAAAGGAGGGAGTCCTTAGACACATGATGACAGTAGAGGAGCCCTGGATAAATTTACAAATTGACTTTGTGGTCTTCTACTCCCAACTATGGAAGGATATAAGTATATCCTGATGATAGTAGATACCATCACCAAATGGGTAGAGGTATTTTCCATTTGAACCGATACTGCTAAAATCACGGCAAAGGTCCCATTAGAATAGGTTTTAACTCATTGGGGTTTATCAAGGAGTATTGAATCAGATCAAGGGACACATTTTACAGTCCAGGTGATGCAGAATGTCATGATACTGTTAGGAATACAACAAAGATTCCAGATTTTATGGGCCCCAATCCAGTAGGATAGTTGAAAGGATGAATCAAACTTTGAAGAATAAGATGGCCAAAATGATGCAACAAAACCAGACCACCTGGTTGCCAGTGTTTCCTTATGTCCCGTTGATAATAAGACGCACTGTAGCTTACTCAACAGGATTTGCCCGTATAGGTTGATGATGGCTTGAGAGTCGAGAGTGTGGTGCTGGAAAAGCACAGCAGGTTGGGCAGCATCCGAAGAGCAGGAAAATCGACGTTTCAGGCAAAAGCCATTCATCAGGAATGAGACTGGGAGTCTCAGGCATGGAGAGATAAATGGGAGGGGGTGGGGCTGCAGGGAAGGTAGCTGAGTGTGCAATAGGTGGATATAGGTGGGGGTAAAGGTGATAGGTCAGAGGGAAGGGTGGAGTGGATAGGTGGGAAGGAAGATGGACAGGTGGGACAGGTCATGGGGACGG
>NC_057718.1:80415483-80458718 GCF_004010195.1 Chiloscyllium plagiosum
TGGAGGGTCCCAAGGCAGAAGATGAGGTGTTCTCCTTCCAGGCGTCGGGTGGTAAGGGAGTGGCGATGGAGGAGGCCCTGCACCTGCATGTCCTCGGCAAAGTGGGGGGGGGGGGGTTTAAGTGTTCAGCCATGGGACAGTGGGGTTGATTGGTGCGGGTGTTCCAGAGATGTTCTCTGAAGCACTCTGCAAGTAGGCGTCTTGTCTCCCCAATGTAGAGGAGACCACATCAGGAGCAATGGATACAACAAATGACGTGTGGAAGTGAGAGATGAGTGGGCTAGAGCCACTGCTAGGATTAGACCCATCTGAGCCAGAAGTAGATGGAATAATGAAATATAAGTGGTTTAGAGTATAACTAATATGGGAAGGAAGAAATAACAAAATAAGATTCACTTGACTCCAAGACAAAGCCAATGGAGCTTCAGGTGATGCAACAGGTAATGATACCTGTTCATCAAAAAACATCTTTCTTGGCCTCTGGATTTGCAGGACCATACGAAGTGATAAACAAAGCAAGTCCATCAGTATACAAGATGCTAATAGCCCCTATCAAGCATGGCTGGTATCATATTAACCAGTTAAAACCATTTGAAGGGGGCCATAATAATTATCACTATTCACACATAATGTTGGGAGAATGTGATACCCCAGAGTCTGGGCACTTAGACTGGGACTGGTTTTGGAACCCAGACAAGGGGATTGTGGGATCAGAGCAACCTGAACAAATTGGACATCTGGAAAGTATAACATTATCTCCCATCTCCTTAGGGGTCAGATGGACTCCTCAGGCTCACCAATGGAAATTAAAATAAAGGAAAAAGGAAAAGGGGAACAAAATGGATGAAACACCCACCCTCCAACTGAAATGGATGACAGGAAGGGATGGTAGGCTGAAACCTTGATGTACATGAATTGAATGAGGGGGTGAAGACATTCACACTATAAATATAATAAAAGGAATAAAATCTGATTGACTACAGATAAAAGCTGAAACTACATTTGTTATGTAAGAAGAAGGGCCAGCATGAGAACATGAAAATCAATATCTTTGTTTTCCTTGGAATGAGGGTTCCTTCCATGGTGAATGCTTTGACTAATATTTTTTATGAACAAGAGAAAATAACATTGGTTGATTGTGAACATATTAAATAGAGTCATGGAGTCACACAGTACAGAACCAGACCTTTTGGTCCAACCTGTCCATGCTGAACTTAATCCCAAACTAAACTACTCCTACCTGCCTGCTCCTGGCCTACATCTCTTCTAACCTTTCCTATTCACGTATCTATCCAAATGTCTTTTAAACATTGCAATTGTGCCCACATCCACTACTTTCTCAGGAAGTTCATTCCACACGCGAACAATCCTCTGTGTAAACAATTTTCCTCATATGTCTTTTTTTAAATCTCTCTCTTCTCACCTTAAAAATGTGCCCTCTAGTCTTGATTTTCCCCATCCCAGGGAAAAGACAACTACCATTAACTCATAGATAGATCTCTCATTATTTTATAAACTTCGATCAGATCGCTTCTCAACCTCCTACAGTCCAGTGAAAAAAGTCCCAGACTATCCAGCCTTTCTTTATAATTCAAACCTTCTATATCCAGCAACATCTTGGTAAATCTCTTCTGAACCTGCTCCAGGTTGATAATGTCTCTTCTATAACTGGGCGACCAGAACTGGACACAGTATTCCAGAAGCAGCCTCACCAATATCCTGTACAACCTCAGCATGACTTACAACTCTTAAACTGAAAATGTGTTGCTGGAAAAGTGCAGCAGGTCAGGCAGCATCCAAGGAGCAGGACAATCGATGTTTCGGGCATGGGCCCTTCTTCGGGCTCATGCCCGAAACATCAATTCTCCTGCTCCTTGGATGCTGCCTGACCTGCTGCGCTTTTCCAGCAACACATTTTCAGCTCTGATCTCCAGCATCTGCAGTCCTCACTTTCTCTTACAACTCTTATACTCAAATAACTGAGCAATGAAGGCAAGTGTGCCAAACACATTTTTACCTACACTGTCTATATGTGACGCAAACTTCAAAGAATTATGTATCTGCACCCCAAGGTCCCTCTGTTCTACAACACAACTCAAGGCCCTAACATTAATTGTGAAAGCCCTATCCTTGTTTGTTATACCAAAATGCAATACATGTTTGAATAAATGTCACAGTAATGGTCATGTGTGGGAAGAAATGTAGGCTTTTGTATCACCATGACCTGTCCCTGGATAGTTCCAAACCTACTGTCCAATCTTTGCTCCGGTGACCAAGAAAGCAGAATTATCCATTACATGGTCTGCGCCAAAATTAATCCTGACTTGACTTACATTGTTCAAGGAAAAATTTCCTAAAGCTCCAAATTTGCATGCAACTATGAGTCCAATAGACACAATAATGGTGGGATGTAAGCCTGGGGTTATCCCAAGGTTCAGATACGTTGAGGAAAGTTTAGCTGTGTGTCCAGCAATAGGATCATCTTTCATGCTTTACAGGGATGATCCACCCATTAGTACAACTCAACGTACTACCACAATGACCCATAAGACAGTAAGACATAGGAGCAGAACTTAGGCCGTTTTACCCATTGAATCTGTTCCACCATTCAATCATGGCTGATATGTTTATCAACCCCATTTTCCCCACTTTCTCCCATAACCTTTGATCCCCTTGGCAATTAAGGATTCATCTATCTCTGTTTTAAATACACTCAATGACCAGGCTTCCATAGCCTTGTGTGGCAATGAATTCCATAGATTCACCACTCTCTGGCTAAAGTTTCTCCTTATTTCCATTCTAAAGGGTCTTCATCTTCCCTTTACTCTAAGGCTGTGACCTTGGGTTCTCGCCTCTCCGGCCAATGGAAACATCTTCCCAAGGTTCACTCTGTCGAGGTTGTTCAGTATTCTGTAAGTTCCGATCAGATCCATCCTCATTCTTCTAAACTCCATCAAGTATAGTCCCAGAGTCTTCAAACGCTCCTCATATGCTAAGTCTTCCATTCCTGGATCATTCTTGTGAATGTCCTCTGGACCCGATCCAGGTCCAATACATCCTTCCTGAGGTATGAGGCCCAAAATTGCTCACAGTACTCTAAATGTGGACTGACCAGAGCTTTATAAAACCTCAGAAGTACATCTCTGTTTTTATGTTCTAGTCCTCTTGAGATGAATGACAACATTGTATTATCAACTACCAACTCAAACTGCAAGTTTACCTCAAGAGAAACCTGGACCCCTGGAACGAGCTCAGAACCACGGTGTAGCGAATCACTGAGAGATACAGGGGAAGTAGGATTAGTTCTGGAAGAGATAGTTTCTCTAGTACCAGGACATAGACACTAACTGGCAGTGTTTAACCTGATGGAGATGCAGGTGCCATCCTGATGTGATAGCACAATCCGGTAGCTCTTCAACCACCTCCTCCAGAGTCAACTTTGTCATGGTGAATCTAGATCAGAAAGAAAAAGGAGGACGAACGGGTTGATAGAGTTAGCGGAAGCAGGCTATGCATCAGTGATAGCGACTGTTAACACCACTGATATAGTAGAATTGGAGGGTTAGCTAAGTTCCCTCAGGCAAAGATGAGGATAATAGTAGGTCAGGAATATTGGGGCTAAAAACAGATGGGTAGGAGAGGACAGCAAGCAGCACAGGTATCCCTAAGCACCATCAAAATGTTAAGACCCCTTATTAATAATGAGATAATAAACAGAATAGCCTTTGAAGCAACTTGCAGTGATAAAGCAGCATTTTGTTCAACACAGACCAGCTCATTCTGTCTATGGTTCACACAAATATGTTGCGATTAGATGCGCAAAGCATACCAGATTGAGTGTCAGATGAGGAACTGAGGACATGGGTAGGGAGAAGATGCCCCTCAGAAGTCTCATTCTTACCAATCAGGGCTTCGTACCTGTGATGGTAATAAAGGTCAGCCAAACATTGTTCATATATCAAAACATGGGGACAATCTGACACATTCCCTAATGCGAGTTCATAATATGGGTAAATACCATGTTTTGGTATTTACATAACTTGGATATTATTAAGTAACCCACCAATCCATGCTATAGTTCGAGAGAGATATAAAAAGTGAGTGGATTTATCCTGATGCCATCAAGGGGGAAACCACAGGGCATGTCCGAAAGAAATTATCAAAGAGGAGCTAACTCCGTGTGGGTTTACCTCTTATGAGAACCATTCATTGCCTATTCTATCAGTTAATAATAAACCTTTCTTAAGTATGCCTTAGTAGGAGACACCTATGTCGCCACAGCAGTCTCAGAATACCAAAAAGGAAGGACATGGTATATTTTAGATGGACAGAATGTGGCAATCAGCAATATCTCTTCTGACTTGACCACTAACCATAAAGTTTTATTTAAGCCAGAACCCAATGATAAAGCATGCATAACTCTATCCATCCAGCCAAATGATACAAGTGATGATTTACGCCAATTCGTAGCTACAGAACATCCACCTATTTCATAGTTCACTGCAGACAGGGTGAAGATCATTTTTGAGGCAAAGTGAGTTATCCATAAATAGGAAACACATGATAAAGATTAAAAGTCATGCAGAAGATGCAGAGAGAGACTTGCAGGCTTCCCAGTTTCTGGAGTAAAATTTGGAATTGGGGACTGAACGCTCAGGTCCACCCGTGGATCAAGATTGTGACTCATGATTGTTCTATTACAATTTGATATACTTACTGTTGTAATACTTAACTTTGTGTTTTAACAAACAAAGTAAGAAATGGAAGGGACTGTAAGATACCAAAAGATAGCTCGTATGGGAAAGAATCTGTAAAGACTTATTATAGGGTAGGAATAACGTAAATATAGCTAGTTTGTAGTATTTCTTACTATTCATTCGTCATTTGTATTGATATTATATGTATCTTACAAGATGCGAAATGTGCATAAAAATGTATTTACGATGGAACGAGACTGATTTGCAATCTTTTGAATGTTTATGACAATTGTTTAGAAAAGTATAATGATCTAAATGGCATTTCAGATAACACAACTGAAGTAATGCTTCATTGAGCATACAGTACTGTAAGGAGGTAATGCTCACCGTTGTCTGGAGGTGCCCTGGAGGATGTGGCAAAACCAATAAAGATGATCCTCAGACAAATATTTGGATCAAAAGGGGGAGATGTTGGATAAGGCTGAAGATAACAGGAAGATAACATGATTTGGAGAAGCTGGTGTTGGACTGGGGTGTACAAAGTTATAAATCACACAACACCAGGTTATAGTCCAACAGGTTTAATTGGAAGCACACTACCTTTCATGCAGTTTTTGAACAAAGTGCAATGTAACTCTGCAAGTACAAATTCACCCCACAAATATATATGTATATATGTGTATGTGTATGTGTATGTATATGTGTATGTGTATGTGCGAGAGAGCGAGAGGTTGTGACCGTGAGAGTGTATATGTGTGTATGTGAGTGTAGAGTGTCTTAAACCTGTGAGGGGATGCATGTGTGAGTGTGGGAGTGGGTGTGTTGAGTCCGTGTGTATAGGAGTGCCTATGTGTGTGTGTGCGCGCATGTGTGTTTAGGAGTGTCCATGTGTGTGTATAGTGCAATGGTGGTCACCTGTAGTGTGACATGAACCCAAGGTCCCGGTTGAGGCCTTCCATATGGGTACAGAACTTAGCTATCAGCCTCTGCTCGGCCATTTTTCACTGCTGCCTGTCCTGAAGTCCCCTTACCCGAAGGTCCAAGTTCAAATATCCTGGACCGCTGAAGTGTTCCCCAAGTGAGAGGAAACACTCCTGTCTGTTGATTGTTGTGCCCATTCATCCGTTGCCGTAGCCTTTGCTCGGTTTCCCCAATGTACCATGCCCAGGGCATCCCTGCCTGCAACGAATAAGATAGGCAACGTTGGCTGAGTCACATGAGCACCTGCCATGTATATGGTGGGAGGTGTCCCCACGTGTAATGGTGGTATTCATGTCCACACTCTCACACGTCTTGCAGCGCCTACCGTGACAGGGTTGTATGGAGTTGTCCTGAGAGCCGGGCAGCTTGCTATGAACAATGATCTGTTTGAAGTTTGGCAGTTGTTTAAAGGCAAACAGTGGAGGTGTAGGGAAGGTCTTGGCGACCTGCTCATCCTCATTGATAATGTGTTGCAGGTCACGAAGAACATGGCGTAGCTTTTCAGCTCCTGGGAAGTACTGAACAACGAAGGGTACCCTGTCGGTTGCAGCACGTTTATGGTCGAGTGTGGTGCTAAACAAAACTAAATAAAACTGATAAAACTACACATTGATATTAACAGGTTTCATCCCATCATCAAACTCACCATGAGCTACTCTCGACTATCTGTCTCATTCTTGGACACATGCATCTCCATCAAGGATGAACACCACAGCACCACACTCTACCACAAACTCTCAGACAACCTCACAAATGCTACACTTCTCCAGCTTCCACCCAAAACATATTAAAACAAGCCCTACGTGTACACCGGATCTGTTCAGATGAGGAAGAACATGACGGACACCTGGAAGTACTCAGGGATGCCCTCAGAAGAACGGGGTACCATGCTCAACTCATCAACCGCCAGTTGCGACATGCCACAGCAAGGAACCGTAATGACCTCCTCAGAAAACAGACACATGCTGCAACCGACAGGGTACCCTTTGTTGTTCAGTACCGCCAAACCTCAAACAGATCATTGTTTGTAGCAAGCTGCCTGGCTTTCAGGACAACTCCATACAACCGTGTCACGGTAGGCGCTGCAAGACGTGTCAGAGTGTGGACATGGATACCACCATTACACGTGGGGACATCTCCCACCATGTACGTGGCAGGTATTCATGTGACTCAGCCAACGTTGTCTATCTTATACGTTGCAGGCAAGGATGCCCTGGGGCATGGTACATTGGGGAAACTGAACAAAGGCTACGGCAACAGATGAATGGGCACCGCATAACAATCAATAGACAGGAGTGTTCCCTCCCAGCTGGAGAACACTTCAGTGGTCCAGGACATTCGACCTCGGACCTTCGGCTGACCATCCCCCAAGGCGGACTTCAGGACAGGCAGCAACGAAAAGTAGCCAAGCAGAGGCTGATAGCTAAGTTCCATACCCATAGGGAGGGCCTCAACTGGGACCTTGGGTTCATGTCACACTATAGGTGACCACCATTGCACTATACACACCCACACACACCCTTATAGACACACACACTCCCACACGCACCCCCTCACAGATTTAAGACACTCTACACTCACATACACACATATACACTTTCTCTCACACTCATAACCCCCAAGCCAGACAGACAGACACACACAAACACACACACACAAAGACCCACATGCACACATGTACATATATGTTTGTGGGGTGAATTTGTACTTGCAGAGTTACATTGCACTTTGCTCAAAAACTGCATGAATTTATGTAAGACTCCGTTATCTCACTTTTTAGATTAGAATCAGTCTAAACATTATGGCACAGACGGAGAATACAGGGGGCTAACACCTTCAACATATTGTCTAGCTAACACCAATTGTTACAGTTAACCTGAGAATACAACCTTTAAAAAAGGTTTTGTAATTTACACATGAAAGAAATGAAACTATCATGGTATTCAAACAGATGAAAGACTCCACAAAAAAATCAAGATATTTTTCAATGTATAATTTCAGTTACATCCCACTGTAAACTTTTGCGATAAGTTCTGTGTCTTACAATTATGCCCTCCACAACCATCTGATGAGGGAGTGGCTCTTCGAATTAAACCTGTTGGACTATAACCTGGTGTTGTGTGATTTTTAAGGAAGATAACAGGAACTGATAAGAGGCCTAACAATGGGCTGCTATGTGAAGGGAAGTATGCGGAGTCAGACAGATCTGTTAATAGTTAAAACTACATGAAACCAGGAACTGCTGGCTCTACCAGATAAAGCATACATTGGGACAAAACATTTAGGATTGTACATATGCATGGATAAGTCCCAATAAGACACACATTTGCACAAAACGTTTGGGACTGGTCATGGGCACACATAATTCCAAATAAGGCACATCGTTGATACAGAGACTTGTGTATAAAAACCCTGAAGAAATCCCTTTGTTCAACAACATTTAGAAGACTAACATTGTAAAAAGGTACCCTATGTCAGGAGGCGTGATGAAGATGTCGAGCACAGCTTTCAGCCTGGCCAGCTACAAACTCTCCCAGGTAATAACGTTTGGGTTTAGTTACAGAAATCAGGGTAGTGAAAGACGACGATTGAGATATCTTTCGTAGCTAAATGTGTGTTCAAGTACTTAGGAAATGAATTGTGGCTTTATAGAGCTCTAAGTGTCTCTGCTGTCTCTTCTTCTATGAATGTACTGTGGTCTCTCGGAAACGGGCAACACACTCTGGTTCTCACTTCCAACAACGTAGATTCTAATTGAGAAACTGAATCTTGTCCAAGGGCAATTATACTATCTTTGACCAAGACTGCTACACCCCCACCTCCATTTTTACCCACCCCTGTTTCTACTAAAGCTTTATAACTCAGGATGTTAAGTACCCAGTCCTGTCTAGCTTGAGCCAGCATCTCTGTCAACGCTACTAAGTCATAATCTCCTAGAATAATTTCTGGTTCCTGTCGCCCATGTTGTTTGCTGAACTCTGCGCATTTTTATACACACATTTTAAATCCACTCATCTCTTTTTTGCCCATTTGGAAGCAACCATTTCTTTGTACACTGTCACCACTCAAGCCTTCCCTTACTTCTTATTCCCCATCTTCTCTTTTGCCCTCTCTGGTACTTGCATGACTAGGACCATTATTTAAACCACCCCACTGCCTTACAAGTTTAAATCCATCCCCAGTACACTGTTTACTCTCAGCCAGGAGATTAGTTTCATATCTGCTCAGGTGGAGCCCATCTCTTCTGAATAGCTCTCTCCTTTCCCAAAAGTGATCCCAATGTCCCAAAAATCTTGTATGGAAAGATTTTCATGTCGAGATTTCTTGACATTTAGCTTGTTTGGTAAGATAGTATGCTGGATATTAATGAGACAAGTTGATCAAGGAGCCAACAATAATCCCCTTTATTGGACACTCACCCCTGCCTAGTGAGAAACTTGAATCACCATGCAGCAAAAGCATAAAAAATGGTTCAAGATCCTCCCATTGTTAAGATGGGCCTCAGCAGACTTCTTTTCTGATTTTGTCAAATACCTCACCATAGTCCACATCACTCAAACCCACTTAAGATTCCACTAGTGGTAAAAGTATTCCAAAATTCAACAATTTTCAGTGTAAATATACTTCACAATCTTCTTTTCTCACCAATTTTAAATGGTGTCACGGAATGCTGATAGAGGAGGGGAGGGAAATATATCCTTGGTGGTGGGGTCCGTTTGGAGGTGGCGGAAATGGCGGCGGATGATGCGCTGTACATGGAGGTTAGTGGGGTGGTAGGTGAGGACCAGTGGGGTTCTGTCCTGGTGGCGGTTGGAGGGGCGGGGTTCAAGGGTGGAACCTTTGAGTGGACTGTCAGAAAGCATTTGACAGTTGTGTTAACTACTGCCCCAATATTAGCCACACCTAGATACGCAAAGCTAAATACCTCCCTACCCTTTATCTTAGCCTGCTTGGCACACCTTCCTCATTCCTGAAGAAGGGCTTATGTCCGAAACGTCAATTCTCCTGCTCCTTGGATGCTGCCTGACCTGCTGCGCTTTTCCAGCAACACATTTCCATCTCTGATCTCCAGCATCTGCAGACCTCACTTTCTCCTTATAAGAATGCAGAATGGGCTTCCACAAGGAGTTGTGAAAGTACAATAAATAGAAGTGTTTTGGGTGGGGGCGGTGGTCAGATATGACGGAGAAAGAAAAAGAAAGAACAATATACTTAGGTGAAATAAAGTAGGCTGCAAAGAGGTTTCTATGCAATATAATCAATTTGGACTAAATAGTCTTTTTCTGTGGTATATACGTGATTTAATTCAGTAAACTCTTACGGTCAAGGATTCATCAATATTTTCAGTGTTATTAATAGCTTTTTGCAATGAGTAAGTTGGTAATATCAATTGAATCGTAGAAAATAATGAAGGCAAGTTTTTCTTGTCATTGCATTATCAGTGATTTTGTGGTGGTACAATATTTTACATCAGCATGACAAGGCCTCAGGTTAATGTCTCAACCAAAGGACAGCACAACTTTCCCTCAGTACTGCACTGACATGTTAACTTGGTTCATGTGGTCAAGCTTTGAAGTGTGGCTTGAACAATATGCCAAAGTTGGCACAACTGTTAATCTCGGTACATTACTGGTTTTAATTAGACAACTCAGTGTGCTTTGGGGAAAGTAATTTAAATCTTAGACATTACTGGGTAGAGCAAGCAGACTGTACAATAAATTGAATAAATACAAACTGAATTACATTTCAAATTTTAACGAAAGACTGTTGTATTTAGATTCTGTAATTACATGCAAAATACTGCATGTGAATTTTATCTGCGTGGTTTCCCTCCAAATTAGGGATTTCATTTTCTCTTTCTGTTTTAAGTTTTTAGTTTTACATATCTGCTATCTTCTTTTCTTACAGCATAAATAACAAATAGCATTTTCTCTAAATTAGGAAGTTAGATATCCTTGGCATTATAGAGTTTTAGGAGAGTAATTGTGTGTGTGACCACTCCTGACTACAATTGATCCAATTAATTTTCCTTACTTATTGACAAATAATGCTGCGGGTGAAGTAATCATGTCTGCATAATTGCACCAATTTTTTTTTGCTGAATACAAATAATGACTTGTTCATGCTATTGTTGCAGCAGTACACCATTTTTTTCTCTCTATTACTATTTATACCACCCATAAAATGAAAAGGCCTAAAAATTACAGTTAGCATGCAAAAGGTGTCCTGACTCCATTACTAATTCACCTTGCTGGTTTTTGCCACATTTGCAGCCATTTCTTCTTTTGTGTGACTTTAGCATAATCTGTCTTGCTACTTGTTACAAACTTTTCTGCAGCAATATTTGTACAACTGTAATGAATTCCCATAGCTAGCTACTGAAGCAATTACAGAGGTACCTTAATTATCCAGCATTCAATTATCCGAATATCGGATTATCTAGCAAGATCGCAAGGTCCCGATGCTTGGCTAAGCTATGTTATCCGGCATTCAATCATCCGGAATTTAAATAACTAAACTAAATGCTCGCTGCCCATGTCCTTCGGATAATCGAGGTTCCTCTGTATTTAGTATTCAACTGATAATTATAATGTGACAGATTGTTAATATCATGCAGCAGTAAACAATACCTATTGGCAGTGGCAGCTGCTACATAACAAATTGAAGTGTAGGTCATGGATGAACCTTTGCAGCATTTGCCTCAGGAATGCAGCACTGTGCATTTGACCAAATGTTCATGTCACAGATCAGGCAGAAAGAAGGCAGTAACTGATCGTGAGAACAGTGACCCACATCCCAGTGGAGAGGAACAGAATTCCAACAAGTTGATTTTGCTATGAAGCTCATTGATGTTAGGCGTTATTATCAATGTAAAAGAATAAATGTGTACCATTTCTAATTATACTAGCTGTTGGACGGTCAAAGTTTCTGATTTCTTCTTTGCTTTCTGAATTTTCGAAGTTTTTATTCTGATATGCTTTCCTCTTTCTATCCTATGTGGAGTAGTTAAATCATGGTACATACTTTAATTCAGATAAAATCATGGTATATTTCCTGTGTTTATCATAACCTCTAACTTGTTCACAACAGTAGGGAGAGATTCTTTCTTCTTCCTTATGAACAATTAATTTAAAGGCAAAACAAAAATCCAACATGTAAAAGGAAGGAGACAAGATGAGTCAGATGATTTTCCGGTGTCTGTAATGCACAGTACGTAGCTTCATCACCTAAATTATTTTTATTGTATTGTACATTAATAAAATGGGCACAAGGTCAAATTTCTACTCCTGAGTTTGGTTCCTCTGTCTTCTGAATTCTGTAGATGCCTATGCTACGGCCTCTTGTGCCTGCAGCTGTGAATATTCTGTACTGGTATGAAGAAAAGACCAAAGGTAACTTTTGCACATTTGTTTCAAACGTCATTTACTCCTTAATCCATTGCACTTGTAGCGAGGCAGACTATGATAAGAATCTTATTAACAGAATCAGAAGCAGCGAATTCAGCCCACTAATTCTGAGCTGACTCTTTTGAAGTTGGTTCCATTTTGCTCTTTCTCAATATCCTTAGAATTTTTATCCTGAAGTATTTTCCAATTCCCTTTTGAAGGATATTATTGTATCCACTAGCCTCTCAAATAGTGATTCGCAAACCTAAATAAATTAACTAAAACAGCTTATTACTCAAGACTTCTTTGGCTATGTGCAAACCAGAGTTCAGTCAGAGTCTGATGGTTGGGTTCAAGTCCCATTCTAGGATCTGGGCATAGAAATCAAGGCTGATTGCTACACAGTTTAGAGGTGCCATCTTTTGAGGTGGTGTTAAACCATGGCGTACTAACTTTCTTTAGTATTGCATCTTGGTCCCTCCAGAACCCTATACAATTGCAGTAAGACTATCTTCCTGTTATACCCCAACCCCTTGCAATAAAAGCTCACACATTGGATGTCTTTCTAATTGTTTGCTGTATCAGCATGTTACCTTCATGTTTTCTTTAACAAGGACACTCGTCATTTTGAATTCTAACATTTAAAAGACTCCTATTGCTCAGGCAGCATCCAAGGAGCAGGAGAATCAATGTTTCAGGCATAAATATTCATCAGGAATTCCTGATGAAACGTTGATTCTCCTGGTCTTCAGATAATGACTTGCTGTGCTTTTCCAGCACCACACTTTTCAACTCTGCTACCTTTATATCCAATTGTAAGTTAGCTACCTGGCTGCACAAAACCTTAACATTCATGCAGACAGATTGCAATTAAATAAACTAATTTACTTTTATTGTCTGATTTTGTATAGAAGGTGGCAGGATAATTGGTGTTCAATATGGGGATGTTTTACCTTTCTGAAAACGTCTTTATCTTGACATCAATGCAGACATTCATTGCCGATCACACCAGTAACACTCATTTACTGGTGATGTACATAGTCAACTTTACATAACTAGATTTCATGTTGTAATTCAGATGTACAAAAATTCCATCCTGCTGCCAACATTAGAAACAGTTACACATGAGCCAGCAGCTGCACTTGGGATCAAATGTGCATGTACCTGCTGTGTTTCCGGTTGGCAACAGGAGTTACAGTGGCCAGTAAAATGCCAGCAGAGGCAGGAAAATGGCGGGCATGGCACCCACCATCATCATACCTCATCTGTCTTTGCCCTTTCATATTACTTCCTTGACTTGGCTGATTCCATTACAGATACACCAAAATAAAGAAAATCCTATCCTTAACCCAGAAGTTATCTTGAAAAATTATACATTACATGAACATGACCTACATCAGTACAGAAACTGTTCAGAGCACACTACCTCTAGATCTGTTTTCCATAAACTCCAAGAGTATGCGAACCAAATCATGATGAAAAATTTGTGCTTTCTGCACTCAACATCGTATTAATTCTCTGAACTCATAAAATAGGTAACAATGATTTATATGGTATGGCAGGAGGCATGATTTGTTGGCCATGGTTGGCATGGCAATGCAGCAGGAACCATGAACTGTCTATCTCAATTAGTTGAAAAAAAACTGCTTAGTGATCAATTGTGCACAACCTAGTCACTTTTTCAACTATTCACAATAAAAGTCTCAGAAGCTGGTGATGCTGGGAGGAAACAAAAACAGTAAAATCTTCAAAAAAAATGTTCAACATATGCACAACTACACTAGTCTAGCTGGTTGAGCATGCTATTAGTTAAAATGTTTATTGCTTATTATCTAGCGCTGAAATACCTCCACACAAGCCAAGTCACCATTTCGGAGAGTTCTTGACCCTGACCCAGCTCCCTCAGAGCCTGGTCTCTGAGTGAAAGGATGCCTGACACCTGTTTTTTTTTAACCAAGCCCCCCCCTTTATTTACACGGGGAGGGTCTCTGACACTGATCCAGTTCCCTCAGAGCCAGCTCTCAGTGTGAACAGAATCTCTGACACTCCTATTTAATTTTTTTTCCCCATATGTGTGCGCAGGTGTGAGACACAGTGAAAGACACAAGGTGCAAGAATCTTTATTCAGTTTCCACCACCAGGAAGAAAAGAAACACCCGAGTAGCCAGTGACAAGCAGTGCCCTTCACATCAAAGGGCAATGCTGTGTGATCAATGAAGGGGAGGGCAGGGATTAAATCAAAATAGAGTTGGAGGGGGAGATAATGCATTCCACTCCCTGCGGCGCCCACCTCTCCCTGAACAACTCCAGGGTGTCGGTGGATACCATGTGCTCCTTTTCCAGAGACACCCGGGCTCTAACGTAGCCGCGGAAAAGGGGCAGGCAGTCGGCCGACACTCCTGTTCTTATCTGTCAGCCAGGGCTCTCTGATTAGACCAGATTAACACCCCCAATCAGGGAACCATATTCTAGGAGATCTACCTGGCTGACCTCATCACAATCACTACAGTTTCTCCTTTTTTTCCTCTTCCTTCACGTATAACATCAATGTTTCTTCGTGTTTTTGTGTCTGTCTGTATGCATGTGTGGATTTTTTAAAGAAGGGAGTTAGACTTTTAACCAATAGTTAGATGTCAACAATTCATAGTTATTCACCTGTAGTTAGAGTCTAGTTACTTGTCAAAATTAACAGTTACTTTTAAGGCCAGAAACCTAACCCAAGTTTTGTGTTAACTTGGATCTATCTGACAGGTACATTTGGGGCTTTGCATATTTTGATAAAACATTTTAACTTATGTATGACTCCAGCAATAGCAAGGCTTGATTCTAGCACACTACCCCAGAAAGACTTAACAAATTTAATCTTAAGTTCCTGGAGACTCAGGCCACCTACACACTCTATCAGAAAGAGGATCCTGACCGAGAAGAAATCCAAAGAAGTAAGTTCCAAAACATTTTTTTTTTAAAAACTCAAGAACAGAATAAGTGATCATGCTTTAGGTTCCATCTTGTGGTTCCTATCACCAAAAATTTGCTCACACCCTCCTATCAGTCACATTTGCTTGCTTATTTTTAATGGACAGTTCACTTGAATTATGCAAATGTGATCTATTATAATTGTTATGGACTAGGCCAGACCACTCAAAACATTCTTAAGCAGGCAGCCCAGACCATAACTATGCTATTTGTTGGTAAGTGTACAGTGAAAATTACCCGGAGAAAGTTAGCTAGGTTGACTACCAAGTTTTAAAAGAGACCAAAATGTAATCACAAAATTACAGAATGAAACACAGAATAGAATATAGTATACCCACAGAACTCAGTCTATCCAAACTAGACTTAATTATGCTGTTCCAATAAAATACATGCAATAGTCCCAATAAACAAATCCCTTAAACACAGAGCAAAAATGAAACAAAGGCTTATAGGTCAAGTTAGAAGGGCAGAAGGAGAGAGAGTCGAACAGCCTGCTTCCACACAACCTATTGCTGAATTGACTGAAACAAGACTTCTGCTTTTAGGGCTGACCATTCCCCCCCCCCGCCACCTCATTATACAGGTCACTTGTAAAACATAACAGCTTTGACCTAAAGTCTCATCTGTTTATGTATAAATGAAAAGGCCTCTCAGTAAACTCTTTCATCTCTGTACCAAACCAGTCATTTCGGAGCCCGGACTGTTTTATGACCGCTCTGAAAATGACCAAGGACACAGTATTCTTGAGAAGAAGGACCAGCTTTTAGAAAAAGGGACCAGCTTTGTGACATAATATTATTATAAACAACAGTAATTGATTAAAATATTGTAACTGAGAGTTTGAAAATAGCCATACTTTACTCTTGACTAAAAATGTAGCTGTACACAAATCATGGTGCAAGAATATTCTGTTAATGTTTATCATCAATGCTTAATGAACCACTATCAGTGCATTATCATTGGTTGTTATAAATAATCATATTGGACTATTCATCTTCAAATCCCATTGGTTAGCTTAAAAGCCTTGGACGTTGGTTTGAGAAACAGTAAAAATAAGCTGACACAGTTACAAATGCCCACCAATGTAACCTAACCTGAACTGTTGTCAATGTCACAGAAATACACAAAGAACAAAGAAAAACGGAAATGGTTGGAGAAACTCAGCATGTCTGGCTGCATCTGTGGAGCGAAATCATTTAATGTTTCAAGTCCAAATGTGGAGAAGAATCACTGGATTTGAAATGTTAACTCGGTTTTCTCTCCAGGCCTGCTGAGTTTCTCCAGCAATTTCTGCTTTTGTTTGTCTCAGTTCTCCAGCATCCACAGTTCTTTGTTTTATTTAATATACAAAGGAATGTCTTAATAACATGGCTGCAACAGCCTCCCATCCCCTGAAAAGTGTTGCCAAAGGATAATTATCTGAGCATTAAAATTCACTATCTTGAATATATAGCTCAAAGTGAGACCTTCAAATATCTCTGATGAATGGGATTTCCAAACTGCAAGCAACTTTGCAATTTCAAAAAATTGAATCCAAAAACTATTGTGTAAAGAGTAGTAGTGAAACCTTCCCTCCATCACCTATATCAAATAATAATCAGAAACACTGACTGTGGGCAATCGAAGTTCATTTATCGAAATTGACTGCTTGACTGTGGACCAATGGTCAGATTTTCATTTATCAAAACCAATTCTTCATGTGAGCAATCATGATATAAGCTGTGGAATTTTTTGCTGCAGGAAGAGACATCCAATAACATGGGATGACTTTGATCATTTTTAGTAAAGTATAATTTCGCTGAGTTTCATGGATTGTTTCCCTGCACAAGATTGCAGTTTTCTCAACTAGTCATCCCAAACTCGCCTTATTAACGACCTACTACACTCCCATGGAGCCCCTCTCATTTGATGCTAGCTTCATTCTCCCACTCACTGCAGCCAGATGTTTTAGCCACTGCCAGGACACATTAGCGTCCTGAGCACTGACATCTAGCCATTCACCTAGTCAAGGGTTGACAGGCCAAAGTTATCCTTTATTGTAACATAATACCACAGCAGCTATAAACCAATACTTCTCACAATACAAAGGTGGCAGGGCTAACATTTCCTTGCACACAAAACTGCACAATCCTACGGTTATCGCTGTTTAAACACCAGTCCATATGGCTTACTTGTCCTAAGCCACATCCCATCTAAGTCACTGCTATTCTTTCAGCAATGACCACTATAGTCCAGCATCTTATCATTATAGAAAGGGAGGCCGTTAGTCACCTCAAAAAATGCAATTTTATTTTACAAACATTAAAAGTAAACAGAAATCCAACAAACAGAAGCTGCATTTACCTCTAGGAACACAAACAAATTGCTTTCTTGTCATGCATCAACAATGTTACAGTCAATAAATGATGACTGTAACCACATTTAATCTTGTGAATCAGTATCAATTAAGTTCTGTCTGGTTTGTAGTGTCCAATGCAGCAGTGCTCTGTCATGCACAGTGACATTTCTCCTGCATAATGACTGCTTTCTCTCTCTCTCAGTTCATCAGTATCCATTACATCCCCTCTTTGCCTGCTACAGATGTGTACAGCACAGCATTTTAGGATACGCAGCCTACTCTAAGGAGTGTACTGCAAGATTGGTCCAAGCAGCAGAATCACATCTTAAGCAGAAAACCAAAGATGAGTCCTGAAATGTTAATTCTGTTTTCTCTCCACAGATCTGAGGTTTTCCAGTAATTTTTGTTTCTGTTTCACATCTGCTCCATGATGTCCTGGTCAAAGAATGGGATGCATTGCATCTGGACTCCACTGCAGTAAAGGGGTTGTTTAACAAAATCAACAGCCACAGTTGCAATGGGTAGCCTTTGTCTGTGACCACTTTTGTAAGGCATCTGGATCCTTAAACACAAGCATTCTCAAGGATTTACATAACATGGCAAATCCAAGTACTGGGTACAAGCTTCAAGGAAGTGATGACACTCCTGCTCCTCAGTTGCTGCCTGACCAGTTGTGCTTTTCCAGCACCACACCTTTTGACTCTGATCTCCAGCATCTGCAGTCCTCACTTTCTCCCACTTTTAGGAAGTGGAATCAATGATCACAGATGACTTCCTAACTGACAGAATGAAACCCTTTTCCATTGATGAGTTCAGCTATGCTTTGATATGGTTCTCTTACGCAATTGCCTTGCACATGGGAAAAGCAAGCAATGTTATCAAAGCCTACTGTTTGGACTGCAACACTGAACTTGTCACAGGGAAATGAGATGATGTGGTTTGATGTGGCCTAAACTGCATCATTCACAGTTTCGATGTATTTATGGCGAACAATTGAGAGATCGCACACAGAACCCTAGTGGTTCCTTGGAAGGAACCAATCTCACAGTTTACTGCAACTGTTGCAATGAGAGAAGACCCAGTTGGTAAAGTGGATACTCAATAGTCTCTACTCGCATGGTCACCACAAAAGTGAATAATTTAATCAAAATATGTAAAGTCCCCAGTTTATCTGCCTGATGGAAGCGATTTAACAGAAAACGCTGCCCAGGGTCCTGTACTTATCTGTAATAAGCAGTAGTTCTTGATAAGTAAATTGTAATGACAAGAAAACAACTGTGAACTATTGACATATGTCTCGACCAGTTAAAACACAAATCCCCTTTTTAAGGACTGGTTTGATGGATGGATAGAAAAAACGCGGGCAAACATATTAAAATAGCACCAGCTCAGGTTAGTTAAAATATTTATTTTGGCCAGCCTGGACCTTCTGGTCTTCAATCTCCTTTCTCCAGATTCTTTCACTTCTTAGTAGGAGGCACAGGGTGATTGGAACATTAAATACAAAGTCTCTTAGTTATTGATTAAAGGAAGAAAATAATTGGCTTTCTTCGGGTTTCAGGTATTTCTCTGGTTTATCTGACTCTAATGTTTACCCTTTTAATTATCTTATTTCTAACTTATACTATTATAAGATATTGTGTTATGATATATTGCGTAATAGGCTGTCTTTATTAACACATTCACCAGTTCGCTATATTCATTAATACTGGGTTCATGTTCATTCATTCATAACCCTTTACTAACCTGTTATTTACTATAACATGGTTTCATTCATCCATTCATAAAACCACAGTTTTGTAGTATCCAAATTTAAAAACAACCCAATATCACTGCATTCCTAAACCTTAGTCCCTGCTAACAGAACAACACATCCCTATTAAATCTCCACGAAATATTATAATATTAATCAGTCCTCACCAACTATCTCAGACAGAACAATACCAGCCTCATCAAGTCTCCACAAAACATTATAATAACCTGCCCTTACCAACCATCCCCTGGACCTGAATACATTAACTACCTATCAACTACCTTTTAACTAGCCATTTTATCCTTTTAAGAAACGAACTGACAAATCAGCGCTTGCACGAAATTGCATGATTGAATGAAACTCATACTGGCAAATAGTAAATAAATCTTACAACACAGCTGCAGTAAACAGTTTAATATCCTTTAGTCTTTTATTACAATGTTTAACTTATTTAGAGCATATAGGCCTAGCATTTTTACTAATTATTTACTAATTTAAAATACAAAAGGGCTAACACTTCCTAATTATGCAAGCAGACTGGACAGACATCCCATCAGAAGAAAAACCAGCATTTAGCACGTTTTAACCCATCCCAGGACATAAGCCCTTCAAACCTTTGTGTACTATGGATAAAACAATGTAACACCATGGTAATGGAATCTTAATATATGTAAGAACCATGTATAAAGGGGCTTTTGTAAGAACTGTATTTCAGGATTCTATTGCCGCCTCGAACTTGTGCCGTGATTGCTGAATAAAGAGGTTATTTTCACCACTCACTGACTTCAGTCGTTATTTGAACACAATCCCACACTATGAATCACTGTAAGGTAATGTAATTTCTTATTTTTTATTATTCATTTTGTATCTAAGATTTGTACCTAAGATGGTGCCATGAGAGGCGACATTGTAAACTTTTCACTGTACTGCTGTACTTGAGTACATGTGACAATAAAGAATATTCCTCCATTCTATTCTTCTTCTATTTTTATTGCAGAGAGAGAGAGAGAGAGAGAGAGAGACACATGCAACCTATTTTTCCAGCAGTGTGAAGGCTTCTTACTATATTGCTCATATGCACAAGTTGTTCAGCTGCCTAGGAACCAGAAAGTTGTCGTCAGCCTGATCTTTGACATCCACAATTGGTCACAATTGCACAAACCAATCAATCAATCAGCTGCTTGCTGCCAGCCATCTACAAATATCTTCTCTTGCTGCTTGAATAAAGCAGCAGTGGAAATGCCACATACAATAGTTTTCAGTAACTTGTTTTTAAAACTGCAGCACAGTCTTTGACTTTAAAACAGTTTTTTTTTCATTTTAATCCACAATCAAAAATATGGGAAATAAAATGATACATTCATTACACTGCAAACCATTTTTTTTTAAATGTGTGGATATATTTTCCACACAACCATTTACAGAAGGATAACCAGCTCAACACAAAAGTGAAGAAGAAGTGAGAATTGATTTTAAAGAGGTTTTATACTTCACTTAGATGACTTTCATTAAACTACCATCTGAGTTTTGATTAGCTCGAGGTCTGTCTGGAATGTTTCTTCTCTAATGTATGTTGAACATATTGAATGTAAATGTGTCATACAAGGTTAATGTGCATGTTACATTATCTCCACCCATTATACTGATGTTATATTCAGCCTGTGGGTGGAAAGAAGAAATTTTGGAGGGAGAAATATTTCTAACCAGCTCCCTAATGTCCTAGTAATTATGTCTGCCCAAATGTAGCTGAACTTATTGCAATCAATGAATAATCCTTTTCACTGTCTAAGAATAGTGCATCTTCTCGAGATGGTAATGTATTCTCTACAGTTCTTCACCAGATATAGCTCAACAAAGCAAAGAAAGAGGAGGGTTGGTGGCAATGAACTACCTAAAACAATCCTTTCCCAGTATCACCTACTTGTAGAGATGTCAAATACCACAAAGAAATTACTACAGTAGGCACACCTTTTTAAGAAATTTAAAACTCTTATGCCAACATCTGAAGTGAGAGATTAATCGCTCCTCTGGATTTGTTTGTCACAATATATTTAAAACATTGTTATGACACGAAGACAGACAAATCAAATCAGTCTCCCTATCCCTAGATTCACAACATGGTAAAATTAAAATATTCAAAGACCCTCAAAATTTACCACAATGGTTCCTATCCAGAATGTTATTAATAAGCAGAACCAGACTTTGAGAATAAGTGATACCAGATACCAGGTTTACAGCTTAAACAAAAGAACTAACAATTTATTATTAATATGGAAGTTTTAGCTGAGTAAAGTTAAACAAAACGCTAATCAAATTAATGTCAATGATTTAAACCCAATCTTCTTTGATTCTAGCCCCCACACAGAGACAGACAGACAAACAAACAGACAGACACAGTTAAGGGATAAATCAAAAGAAAATAAAAGCTATAACTGTGTTATTTCACATCAACTGTTTCCATGATTCATACTATCACATGCACATGGAAGTGTATCTTCGCTGGTTTGTGATGACACTGGTCAATGCAAATAGCTGCCAGTAGGCTCTGAGGAAAATTCATTTAATACTTGTAACTGGGATTCTATTCTCCAAAATGTAAATAAATTAATATGAAGGATAATCAGAGTGCAATCAGATCTCCTTCCTGTAGCTTTGGTAACCACAAACATTCTGAAAAAACCTACAGTTCAAAGACAGTTTAAACGTCATTTTATTCTTTTTGATTTCTTTAAAACATTTTCTTTGTAAGACTGATTGGCATCATGACCTCCCTGTTAACACTCAATCGTCTGCCATGTGTTTGAGCATAATGTCGCTCTGAAGTCAAAATGTCTATACAGTACTGCGAACAAGAATCAATCTGCAATTAACTTCCAGGCCTGGTCTCATATCAAGTATCAGTATGTTTGTTGATTTTTTTTTTTTAAAAAGTAGCTGTTGCTCACAGTCCATAGATCACCTTCAGCTCTCAGCTTACAATTCACAGCTCCATATCAAAATGATAAAATTAAAGAAAAATCAGCAAATGCTCTAACAAAATCAAACACAAAGATCAAATTGCCAATTGGTGCAAGATTGGATGCCTTGCTTTGAAATTTGTAGATCTCTCTCTTTTCTGCTGCAAGTACATTGTAATCAAAGTCTAATTTTGCATATTAATCAAAGGATTTGGATTTTGTTTTGACTTTTTTTCTTGGTGCTTCGAAAGCTAGTGCCTCCAAATAAACCTGCTGGACTATAACCTGGCGTTGTGTGATTTTCAACTTTGATTTTGTTTTGCAATTCTTTGGGGACTTGCAGTCTACTCAATCAAATAAGTCTTCATTTTGGATTGTTCAGTAAGTGTCATAATCTCTTTGGAGAACGAGGCGTACAGAAGTGAAGCAGAAATTATTTACATTTGAGGCTGAGACAACAGGAATCAATATAACAACCCTTGTCTAATGTTTCTATTCGGATTCCGTTAGCTTACTTTATAATTTGGCACCAATTTTATTTTAAAAAGCAGTTTTTAATTCTAATTCATGCCAAAACAATAAATAGCATTTAATGAGTAACACTACAATAAACATACAGGATTATACTAACCATTTCAAATTATGATTAACAAATTTACAACAAAACTGGAAGTCACTATACAGGATTACAATTTTATGGTCATAATGAAACACACAAATTAAAATAACCTCTTCAATTACTTTGAATCCTTTATGTTGTAAAGAAAGACATATTGAAAACGATCAGTCACAGGTAATGTCATCATTAGTTAGAATCCCAGAATATATTATATAGGGGTGTAGGTTTGCTCGCTGAGCTGTAGGTTTGATATCCAGACATTTCATTACCTGGCTAGGTAACATCATCAGTGGCGACCTCCAAGTGAAGCGAAGCTGTTGTCTCCTGCTTTCTATTTATATCCTTCTCCTGGATGGGGTTCCTGGGGTTTGTGGCGATGTCATTTCCTGTTCGTTTTCTGAGGGGTTGATAGATGGCATCTAGATCTATGCGTTTGTTTATGGCGTTGTGGTTGGAGTGCCAAGCCTCTTGGAATTCTTTGGCATGCCTTTGCTTAGCCTGTCCCAGGATAGTTGTGTTGTCCCAGTCGAAATGGTGGTTTTTTTCATCCGTGTGTAGGGCCACGAGGGAGAGAGGGTCGTGTCTTTTTGTGGCTAGCTGGTGTTCGTGTAGCCTGGTGGCTAACTTTCTTCCTGTTTGTCCTCCGTAGTGTTTGTGGCAGTTCTTGCATGGAATTTTGTAGACGACGTTAGTTTTGTCCATGGGTTGTATTGGGTCTTTTAAGTTTGTTAGTTTTTGTTTGACAGTGTTGGTGGGTTTGTGTGCTACTAGGATTCCGAGGGGTCGTAGTAGTCTGGCTGTCATTTCTGAAACTTCTTTGATGTATGGTAAGGTGGTTAGGGTTTCTGGACAAGCAGACCAAACACAGCCAGAAATAAATAGAAAGCAGGAGACAACAGCTTCGCTTCACTTGGAGGTCACCACTGATGATGTTACCTAGCCAGGTAATGAAACGTCTGGATATCAAACCTACAGCTCAGTGAGCAAACCTACACCCTAAATCTCAACCTGAGCTACAAACCTTCACAAACCTTGCATATATTATATAACGATGCATAATTGGATGAACTTTGAATGAATTAACATTTCAACCAATTTATTCTAGTCCTAAATAAATATTAAATTAGCTAATAATCAATAAAAATAACCAAGTAATTTTAAAATTAAACAAAGATGTCTTGTCAATTAGACTGATAAAAGTGACACATGAAGAGCAGACCAATAAGATATTCTATTCATCTAATTCTATAATTTCTCAACTTGTTGTGCAGCAACACATCGTTTTTCTTGTCTTAGATATGTGTATTTACTGGGATGTCTTTACAATTTATTGATAGAAGAGTTATAAACTACAGGCAGAATTCTAAAGGGGCCTGAATGACATGAGTCTTGCCAGAAATCTGGTAGAATCGTACAGAAGGTACAATGAGTCTTTCCTCAATGTTCAAAACAACTTGTAATAATTGTAGCTTAAGTTCTGAACGTCAAGGTAAGATGTTCATTAGGCAGCACAAGTTGTCTATTAAGGGCATAATTGCTTGTTAACAACTTTATTAACTGCAAATCTGACCTCATTAATGTGCTGGTTTATACCAATTTGCTGCAAGCAAACTGAATGTTGACAACTCTTCATATGCAAGTCAGAATGAGTATTTGGTGACTGCAATTCCCCACTTGCTTCAAAAGGACACCAGGATTCCATATGCACCAGCCATACCTATCCCACATCCATAGACATAGGCATCCAACATATGCCAGCCTCCAGGAATCCACATGGCACATCTCCAGTTCACTTACAGTAAGCTTCTGCACATCAATGCTGCCCCTTGAGCTGCAGTGACAATTGTAACGTAGCACCCATGGACACATATCCATCTCATGAACAGGACCAGACTATAACTCCAGGCTGTTCTCTTGGCATACATGCACAGCACCAGTGTCTTTCCATGCCTTTTTGTGCCTTTCCCTTCGACCAGAGGTACTAGGCTCATGGCACTGCAGTATTGCCTTACTATTTAGGCAATGCAAAGGCAGGAAGCTTGCCATGGCTGTCAGCCATCCTTCGTCAAGTCGAAGGAGATTGCTTTTAGACCGGGGATCCCAGTACGTTGAGGTTTGCCTTCAATATCAGTCCAGGGGCTTGGATACAGTCAGTCACTCAGGGCAATCAGAGTACGAATCTTCTCCTAACAAGAGGTAAGGAGCAAATGCAGTTGTTGTGGGTGTGAGCTGGGCTAACGAAATCTGATTCCAATTCTTCACTTTTACCAATCTAGCCTTAAAATTCCAACTCAAGAGTCAATCTGTCACGGACTACCTCAATGACTGCTCCTGTTCTGGTCGATCATCCTCCTGTCCTGGAGCCACATTCACCTACACTCCAGTACTTATTCACAGAGGCAACTCCAGATTTTTCCTCTCAGCGAGATTTAACAAGTTACACCCGGTCCCTGGATTTTCCCTGAACTCTAATCTTGTTCAGCTGTATGAAGCAAATAATGCTTGTGGTTTTTCAATCCCCACTTTCAACTGTACTGTCCTACAGTTGAGCCATCACAACTTCCAGGCTTTTCTGAAGCCCTGACTCCAACAACTAGCTGGCTGATTTTAGATCTTGACCGGAGTTTCAGCAACACAGAGGGGCTTAACTCATGCCCATGGAGAACCAGTGCAATTCAGCTGACTTCCCTGAAATACAGCTAACAATCAGCACTTCTCACACACAGTCTACCCCCTATTTCTCTCTCAACCTACTGATCTTCAGTTTGTGTGCGTAAACTTTTGAACTGCCCATCTGTGACTCCTGAACTTTCCTGAGTGACCTACTGATAAGCTTGCAATAGATCTTTCTCCAGCTGGGCAGAATTCGATGTTACCATCTGACAACACTTGGAATGGAGTGCACCTTCAATGTTACCAGTCATAAATAGCTGGCTTGCTCAGTACAAAAAAAAAGAGTTCTGCATAATGAGAAGATTTCATGACAAATTTTATTCATGTTTGGTAGTTTATCACAATTCTTAATTATTCACCATTCTCCCAACCTCACCTGTTTATTCAAATTGTCACTGAATCACAGAAATGTTATATCACAGGAGGCCATTCAACCCCATTGAGTCCATGCTGGGTCCCTGCAGATCAATCTAGTCAGTCCCATTACCCCGCTCTATCCTTGTTGTTCTACATATTTATTTCCCTCAAGTGTTCATCTCATTTCGTTTTGAAATCATTCATCTTCTCTGCTTCCATCACCCTTGTACGCAGCTTTTCCCAGGCCAGTGAAAAAAAAAATCAAAATTTTAAACAACTGTGGTCACAGCATTGATCCTTGTGGGACTCCAATTCCCACCGCCAACCACTGAATTGTCACAACTCACATCTCTTCTCTGCTTTCTGTTTTAAAGCCTGCCAGATTTCCATTCTACTACTTGTAACCTGCCTCTACCTGCACTGACCTTGTTCATTTATCTATTATGTAGTACCTTACTGAAGGTGTTTAGAAATCTATGTGCTTTTAGAAGTTTATCCTCACGATAACATCCATATTTTCCAAATAACACTTTCCCTAATTTGACCCAAATTAAATACCGGAGTTTAGGCCATGTTACCTATGAAGAAATGTGTTTCACATTTTTTGATGGGTTATATCAACTATACTATCCCAAGTAGCAGCAGTAGAGGTAGCTAGCACAATAGTGAAATTCAGCATAAGCCACAACATCGTAGTGTAGCAGGACAACAAAGTGTTTTCTGAGAAGTCAAGAAAGAGCAATGCCTCCCAAATTGAAGGTGCATTGCAGATTTTAGCTCTTTTTCAAAAACTGAATCACAGCGACTGCAAAACTATTTTGAATGTTGCTGTGAACTCTTTGCAGGAATTCAGAGTCATACAGCGAAAACAAGATTCTTCCGTCCATCTGCACATGCTGAAAATAATCCCAAACTAAACAAATCCCACCTGCCTGCTCCTGGCCCATATCCCTCCAAACCCTTCCTATTCATGTACCTATTCAAAAGTTTAACTGTTGTAATTGTACCCACATCCACAAGTGAAACCAACAGTTTTTAACACTGCCACTGGAGGCTGTCACAGAAAAGGAAAGTAAAAATGTGACTAGGAATGCTCCTACTGCCATCATATCAAAAATGTGTTCCACTGGCTGTTGAGTCCCCATCGCTTCCAACCAATCCTAACCATGATTTTGTTCTCTCCCATTAATTCCTACTGACCAATCTTTACCTTCATCACAGAAAGTGCACTGCCCGTTAGGATATGAGTGACATTGCCCACCATCTTGGAATTAGGATCATTTTATAAAGAGGAACATATGGACATTGATTAGAACTGTGCATATTTTCGGGTCAGAAATTCATTCTGGAACAGTGACTTAAATGCAACCGCTCCAAGAAAACATGTGACAACAAACAAAGGCTTGGAAGAACACTTGAAGTGTAAGTACAATAAGATGCTTATATTTCTGGGTTTATGACAAGCTGTGTAAATCTATTAAGTCATTCCTTCTGTTTTTGCTTCAGAGCTGAAAATTCAGAGATTTATTGACAAGAATTGAATAGAGTTCAGAAGCAAGTTTAGTTTCTTTCCAAGCTATTTCAGTTCAATTCAGATGAAACCAGTCACAAGAGCAGCAGTGCTTTCTCTAGTCTGTGAAGTGTCAATGCCAAGAGAGCTTGGCATAGAAATCTTCAGGTTCTTAGAGTTGGAATACATTTAGGTCATCAGAATTGTGAAAGATACATCCCATGAGACTAAGGCAGTATTCATAAAATTGTCTCTACAGTTCAACAAAAAGAAATTTAAGGAGTCAATTAAGTAGAAACTTATTGAGTATTTGTAATGGATAATGTCAGAAAACTGGTTGAAACTTTGGGCAGAATTGTCCCAGGCTCTAAGCAATGTGGGCAATGGCATATCAATTGGGAAAATATGGCGAGATTGGAAAATTAAGATTCTTGATATTGGGAAAACAAGTCAGATTTTGCACCCAAGGTTTTATCAAAGAGATTAGAATCTTACCAGTGAGCATCAAGAAGCCTACTTCATACCTTTGTATCTCATTGATACTTATGTCATCTCATTTATATGAAATTTGCTATCCTCCCATGAGGCAGGGAGAAACCAAATGTTGACAATTCCTGACATGCAGGTTTGAGCGGGTGCCTGATGGCTCCAGTTCACTATCCATTCCCCCAGGCCTCTGTCATGGCCAGCGGTCCCCAAAATCTTTGTACAGTTCATAGGAAGTGACAAACTTTGCACATGGGTGTTGGCATTGGACATGTACTAGCTTTACCATAGGCTCATGTCGCATCTCCAGCTCACTTATAATACAATCCACCACCTTGATATTGTAGTTTGGATAACACCAACATCTGTTGTAGCTGTGCTGCTTGTAGGGCACTTTAGGTACAAGGACAGGCACAAACCTCATGCATCAGAACAAGGAGGACTTCAGGGCTCTTAGTTTGCTTGTTGGCACTCACTCACTTTGTGCCTACTTGGATGCTAACTGCATCACTGCCTTGTCTTGTCTGCCTTTTTGTGAACTGCCAGCTTATTCAGAACTTACAGCCTTGCAGTCCTTATATCTTTCCTTGTCTTTTAGCACCAAAAATAATCCAGCCATCTTGACATATTTACCAGCAATGATCAGCCAAGGGGGCAGAAGATTGCTTAATGGCACCATGCTATGTCAATACTACACATACTGCAAGTGTTAGTAGCTTACATGGCAAACTACTACAACTAAATGACCATAGGTCTAAGTCCAGGAGGACTTCCATGAGGAAAGGGTCCCCCCACAGTCAGTCAAGGAAATCATTGTCTCAGTCTAGAGACATGGGCATGGTCAGTAGGCAACTTGGGGTGGCCAAGGTCAGGAGTTCCATATCATTACAGTCTGGAGATTGGGCCACAGTCAGTCCAAGTCTAGTACAACTAGTCTAAAAACTAGGAGGATGTCAGTCAGGGGCTGAACAGATATTAGTCAGAGGGCTATTCAGTTATTTGTTGGCTCAAGCACATGCCATGAAGGTATTCACATACAGAATGAGGTAAACAGCAGAGAATTGCATGAGATAACTCACTTGAGCTCCCCTCCTGGCACTTACCCCTGCCACCGCAGGAATTGCAAAACCTGCACGCACACCTCCCCCCTCACCTCCATCCAAGGCACAGGGAGAATATGCATGGGGAGAAATTCCACATACAGAGTCACCAGAGGGTGTAACTGAACCCTGGTACTTGGCACTGTGAAGCAGCAGTGCCAACCACTGAGCCATCATGATGCCCCTAGCATTGGCATAATCAGTTGAATACATTCAAAAGATTATTTAACTACAGATGGTTCTGTCTTTTTATTTTGCATCGGAGATTGAAGAATAAAAGATGCCTCTAATTTTGAAAATTTTGATGGGCAAGAAAAAAGGGCAAGGGAAAGAAGGTTTGTGTGGGTGGAGAGTTAAATCCCCTCAAATTGATGTTGGGCCAGAATAAAAAATATCATCCTGGACTCTTTTGGTCAATGGGAACAATTTCCCCGGTGAAACTGACAGGTAGGGAAAGTTTTAATCCCTACCATAGCTGGGGGGCAGGTTGCTTTTAAAAGCACTTCTCTCAGACATGCGCTTACTGCTTGATGGGTGATTACCAGCTTTTTCCTGCGAGCCTGGTCCTTGACCTTGAGAATTTTTTAAAACACATAGCTGGGGGGCAGGTTGCTTTTAAAAGCACTTCTCTCAGACATGCGCTTACTGCTTGATGGGTGATTACCAGCTTTTTGGAAGACACTTCACCTGCAGAAGATTTCACTCACCTTCCCCTGTACTTGCCTGCTGCCAGCTTCACAACCTGGCAGCAGCTTTTACAGTGGCATCTTGCATGGCTAATGAGGGGCAAGAATAGAAGTCACACTATCACCAATTACATGACTAACAGCAGCACTTTCTTCAGTTCACTTCTCCTTAGGGCAGAGGGATAGACTCAAAGATCTAGCTGGATAAAAACCAAAAGAACTGTGGATGCTGTAAATCAGAAACAAAAACAGAAATTGATGGAAAAGCTCAGCAGGTCTGGAGAAAAATCAGAGTTCACGTTTTGGGTCCAGTGACCCTTCTTTTGAACCATTCTGAAGAAGGATCACCGGATCAGAAACATAAACTCGGATTTCTCTCCACAGATGCTGCCAGACCTGCTGAGTTTCACAACAATTTATTTTTTTTTGTTAAAGAACTCGCTGGAGTTAGGAAAACCTTTATCAAGGATTCACAAATACAGGATCTTGTTTCCTAACAGTTCTGAGCATCAATGCCTCAAGAGACTCAGGCTCTCATGGTAAATTGCTGCTGACATCTGCAGCCTCTTGAAAGAAGATACCCCGCCCAGTCAAAAAAGTGGGCACATGCTGCCCTTAGCCGAGTAGCTGCCTGTCACTAAAAGGCAACCCACCCCTTACCAATTTGCGGTCTCTGCATTTTGCCAAAATGTGTGCCCTCGTTTCTTCTAAGGACAAACATTAGAGAGATATAAGTATTTGTAGCAGTTTGTGCAGTGGGAAGGAAGGACAAACTTGGAGGGTAACTGTAAGGAATGAGGGCAAGGGGAGATGAGATGAATGTTTATGAGAATGTTGGCTGCTTGGATTGAAACAGGAGGTGTCTAGCGAGAGAGAAATGAATGGATTTGTAAGGAGTGTCATTCTGAAGAGTGCTCTGTGGTAAATTAAGGAATGGAGCTAAAACACTAATTACTCATGACTGACTAACCTGTCGTGCCCTCCAGATGTCCTTAATCCTTAGTCTCGTGTGTCCAAGCTGGAAGGATCACAAGACCGGTAAAAGTTAAAAACCAGAGGAGCAGTTATCGTCTCTTGAAAGTTGTAGCTTTACAACCTCAAAATCTAATTACTGATAAGCATGATATGCCTTGCTGCCATCTCTTTTATTTGAAAATCTTCTTTTTCAGATTGGACATGCCATCCCAGCCAGTCTCCCTAATTTTCAGCAACCAAGAGCTAGGATAATAATTCTATGCCTCTGGACAAGACCTTTGTCAAAATCTACTTCATCATCATTTGGGCTTCCAATCTACAAATGGTCCTGTATTATGCCAGAATAAAGTTGATAAAATTCTTTCCAGATTATCTGATTATTATCACATAATATTTCCATAACCTTTATGAGCACAAGGTCAATGCTGTAATTTCAACATTAAAACAAAACCTAAACTGCTCAAGTAATTATTTGCTTGGAAAAAGGGCATCAAGACACCTTGAGAACATGAATTCAATGTCTTTTATTTTTAATTGTTTTATTAATTTAGGTACATTTTCTAGGAATTCTCTTTCATTGTGCACTGCACACTGAAAATCGGCATTCAAAACCAAACAGCCTCTTGGCTTGATACTTTTATGACTTTTGCAGTTGAAATAAAGAGAGAATACTGTGATTACGTTTACCTATAGCTGTTATGAATGGTACTGTTCTATCATTTCATCTCCATAAAAAATGTCATTATTCATCGAAAGCATCATAATCTCAAGTAGTGTTCACTTCATCCAGCCATTCGTGCTTTTACTAAAAGATTTATAAAGCTTCTAGGACAGAAATTGATGAATTCATCAGTAGCAGAGCCATGTTGATTATAATCAATAACAATTTTATCCTGGAAATGAAATTTCAATTAATGAGCATTTTCATTGTAATTTTAACTTTATCACACATGGCACTGTCAAAGTTTCTATTATTAACTTCTTATAAAATACATGTTATGAAAGCAAAAGAGGGTAGAAAACAATATTTTATCCATCAAAATTATGCAGTAGAAGATGATCAAGCACTGGATTGATGGATTCCCATTCCAAGCATTTCTTTGAAATTCAGACTTGATCAGGACAAATCAACTCTCATGAAGGAATAACCTCTGTTGCAAATAAATGAGTTCTAACTTAAAAAAACATTGCTAGACCAGTCTCGAGGATCAGTCTGATCAGTCAATCTGGGAATGGCAGTATCACCAGCTAAAAAACACATAATAATCTAAACTACAATGTAGGAATGTGGTATTTGCAGCTCCTGTATTCTGGTCCCTTAAGGATAGTACAAGTAGCAACATGATCAAACCAAATCAAGAAAGATTTTCAAAGCTTTTACACTACAGAAAACGTAAGAGATTAAAACAATCATGAATGCTGTACAAATGATGAAAAAATGTATTCGAGCAAAAGAAAAAAAAGAGATGGTTGATGAATTTAATTACAAAAATTTGATCTGGGATTTGAAAGAGAGATCATATATGTTGACTAGTTGTTCATTGACCAAAATACATCTTTGAAAAATTAGGTGTGACTAAATCTAAATGTATTAGGAGACAAATTTTCATTCTCAACATTTCTGCATATCGTAAAGAATTTTTTTGTGAATTCAGACATTTCACCTGAAATATGAAAAATAATTGTTCAGATGTACAAACCCTCTCAGTCAACTTTAAAATGTTAGTGTTAAAAAGAAATATTGCTGCCAATATTTGCTTTGTTCAAATGATTGTCATGCATTACACATCTTAAGAATTCTCTGTTTAGATGACAGTAAACAGTTTAGCCAGGTTAATACATGGACTGATCACACCCCAAGAGTAGGCAATTCTAGCTGGCAGAACCTAACCTGAAAATGAGAGTGGAAATGTGCCTGAAAACACCCAGCATAGAATCTACTGGGTGCTATTGAGAGAGAGTATTGGCTGATTTTGGAAGCCTTCAAGAAAAAGAGACGACTTACCTTTGGTACCTATCTGGTCTTACTACTTGATTCTTCAAATATGAGAGAGGGTTATATGTTCGAAACACACCATTAATTGCTTGAAGAGGCATTGAAAATGGGGACTGTTCAAGTGCAATGCTAGGAACCCTGAAATTCCAAATCCTACCTTGTCATCATGATTGCCCTGAACCTACAACTTTTCCACAAATCCATATCCACTCATGCACAATTCCCTCTGCATCCTTAAACTGAACAATTTCCAGTTTGAACACATTTACTATATGATGGTGGTGATATTTATTGCGTTATTTGTTTGAACTATATTAAATAGAACCAGGCTGCTGCCACACATTCCAAGATACTATCCAAAGCCAATTCTTCTAGAAATAGAGAGAGCACCCTGCAAGGCCAAATTCAGTCTCCCTGACCAAAAGGAAGCAGGCTTCTGCTAGCCATTTGGCCACAACTACATAGGAAAACTAACACAGGAAAAGGTTCCTGTATGGCAGCCAAAGGAAGTTACAGGAATGACTTGCGAAACTTCTTCTGCAATATTTGGTCATTTATTTCATAAAGGTTAGTTTAAAATGTTGAGAAAACATAAAATTGCCTTGGAATGATGAATTGTAGACTCAACAATAATCAATTCAGATCCAAGCCCAGAAGACGTGGTGTCAATGTGATTTTTGCTTCGAGACAAATGTCATGAAAGCAAATATGGCATGAGGATTGCTTTCACTCATCTAGTGAAGGCTTATGATCATGTACCTGGGAAGGAAGTCTGGAGATGTATTAGAATTCATGGAGTCCCTGACAAGCATGTAGAACAACTACAGGAGATATGCAAAAAGTACCAGGCAAAATAGGAAGCAATCTGGAGAAAGTTTTAAAGCCAAAGTTGGATTACATCAAAGACTGCAACTCAGCGCTTTCCTCTTATTAATTGCTTTGCATGTTCAAACTCAGAAGTGAGAATGGGAAGTGCCATGTGCAATATTAGTAGATGACATTAACCTAGAAGGCTGGGATTGATGAGAACAGAACAGATAATCAAAAGAATTGAAAACAAAACATGGGAAGACAGGGTTTTGTATACCAGTACACCAAAGACTCAATTTAAGGATTGTTGGTTTGAGATTACAGAAGGAACATAGAAACAGAGGAACAGGGATAGGCTATTCGGCTCTTTGTGGGAGTTGTGTCGCTCTAAATCAGGGTTAATCATCTACCTCAATAGCATAGTTCTGCACTTTCTCCAGTTTCTTCTGGTATGTCATTAGTCAATAGAAATCTATCAATCTCTTTCTTAGCCAATTAAGTCACTTTCATTACTTTCTGGGGTGAAATTATTTGAAAATGTTATTTATTTGACTTCTTATTTTCACATGTACCAAGACACAGTGATAAGTATTGTATTTTGTGCTAACCAGACAAATCATACCTTACATAAGTATATCAGGGTAATAGAACAGAGTGCAGTTAAGGAGAAGTTGCGAGAAAGATCAACACGAATAAACGATAGGTCTGTACATAAGTCTGTTTACAGCTGGGAAGAAGTTGTCCTTTAATCTGTTGGTACGTGTTTTCAAACTTTTGTATCTTTGGCCTGATTGAAGAGGGTGGAAGAGAGTATAACCAGGGTATGAGGGGTCATTGATTATGCTGGCTGCTTTTCCAAGGCAGTGGGTAGTGTGGACGGAGTCAATGGAACGAAGACTGGTTTTTCTGATGGAGTAGGCTGCGTTTACAACTCTCTGTAATTATACATATGGAAACAGACTCATTGTTCCAACTCATCTGCACTAACCAGATATCCCAATCGGACCTAATCCCATTTGCCAGCATTTGGCCCATATTCCTCTAAACGCTCCCTATGCATTTATCTATCCAGATGGCTTTAAATGCTGTAATTGTACCCTGCCTCCACCACTTCCTCTGGCAGCTCTTCCATACATGCACCATCTTCTGTGTGAAAAAGCAACCCCTCAGGTCCTTTGTAAATCTTTCCACTCTCACTTTAAACCTATGCCCTCTAGCTTTGCATTACCCCATCCTAGGAAAAAGACCTTGGCTATTCACCCTATCCATGTCCCTCATGATTTTATAAACTTCTATAATGGTCACCCCTCAGTCTCTGACACTCCTGGGAAAAAAGCATCAGCCTATTCAGCCTTTCTCTATGGCTCAAACCCCCCAGTCCCAGCACCATCCTTGTAAATCTTTTCTGCACCCTCTCAAATTTAGCAACATCTTTCCTATAGAAGGGTGACCAGAAGTGTACACAGTATTCTAATAGGGGCCTCGCCAATGCCCTGTACAGCCACAACATGACATCCCAACTCTTATGCTAAATGTTCTGACCAATGAAGGGAAACATGCCAAAAGCCTTCTTCACCATCCTGTCTACCTGCAACTCCACTTTCAAGGAACTATGCACCCGTACCCCTGTTTATTCAGGCAACACTCCCCAGGGGTTATTATTAACTATATACGTCCTGCCCTGATTTGCCTTAACAAAATGCAACACCTCATATCTATTGAAATTAAATTCCATCTGCCACTCCACGTCCATTGGCCCATCTGATCAAGTTCTGAGATAATCTTCTTCACTGTCTGCTATGCCATCTATTTTGATGTCATCTGCAAACTTATTAACCATAACTCCGATATTAATATCCAAATCATTTATATGAACGACAAAAAGCAGTGGATCTGGTGGTACAGTTTGGCTTGATGACAAACTCTGGTGCCGAACTGGAGCACTACAGTTGGGATATTATGAATAGCCTTTTGCAAAGGATCCCAAGTGCTGTCGTGACCCTACATTAATTTTGATTCCTGTCCGCAAGTGATGACAATTGTTACTAGCAGCTTTGCGATTCAGAGTTGGGACTTCTACTGAGGCTCTTGGCAATCTAATGTTTCCTGGTTTCTGGTTTTACTGCTTACTTTAGTTGTGATACTATACCTAAGCCCTTTTTTGGTCAGGAAACAAGAGTTTAAAGCCAACTACTGATATTCTTTCTGTGTTGATTCATAATTACAACATTAAAAGAATTAAGTTACAAGTATCTGGGTGTCAAAGTCATGGGTTGAGTTGAAGTATTAGTGGCCACATATGGTGAGCAAGGGACATACACAATTATACTATATCAGAAAATTATAATCTTTTCAAGTTGATCCTACAATCATGAAACAGTCTTATTTGGCTATGGTTGAGAGTGCTTTCTTTTTGGAAATCTTGATTGGAATTCGTGAGTTTTGAGAAGATTTGTAGCTCAAGTTGAGGTTCTGGATGTAGGTTTGCTCGCTGAGTTGGAAGGTTCGTTTTCAGATGTTTCGTCACCATACCAGGTAACATCTTCAGTTAGCTGGTATAATTGTCTCAGGTAAGCAAATTTGAAAGTCTATAAAGAAGGAAGGGTATTTATGAGATAATCCTCTTTGATGAAAGCTGCTTTTGAAGAATTTTCACAGAAGTTTGTCATGAAAGAGCGAGGGTTAGGGTTAAGTGGGAAATGTACCAAGCATTGGTGAAACCACACGTGGAGTATTACATGCAAAACTGGTCTCCTTACTTGAGGAGGGATGTAGTTGAATTGGAAGCACTTGAGAGGAGGATCACTAGATTCATTCGAGAGATGAGGGGTTTGTCTTATGAAGAAAGATTAAGCAGTTTAGGTCAATCCTCTCTGGAGTTTAAAAGAATGGGAGGAGATCTAACTGAAATATAAGATGTTAGAGGGGATTGACAAAAGTAGATGTAAAAAGAATGTTTCTTCTTGTGGGCCAATCTAGAATGAAAAGTCTTGGTTTGAAGAAAAGGAGTAGCAGTAATGGGAATTAAACCCATGGTGTTGGCATCACACTGCTCAATAAACCAACAGTCCAGCCAACTGATTTCCATAGCTATCTAGAGTAATGACTACAACATGGTAGACTTTCAAATTCGGGTCTCAAACCAGTGACTTCAACTTAAATAAGGGCAATTACAGACTACGAGCTATGAAGAAGGAGCTGTCCAAAGCTGGTCTGAGAAAATTGATCAGTTAATGAGCAGTGGCAGGCATTGAAGCAGATACTTAATAACAGTCAGAAAAATTTATTCTAGTCAAAAAGGACATGATGCGATGGATGAACCACCAGCAGTTAACAAAAATGATCCAATCAAAAAAAGGCATAGGAAATGGCAGAAACTAGTGGAAGGCCTGAGGATTGGAATTTTATAGGAATCTGAAAAGGATTATTAAAAAGCTAAGAACTTCTATGGATATTGGAAATGAGAGTAAGTAAAGTCAGTGTGAAACCTTAGGAGGATGTGACTGGGAAATTTATAACAGGGAATGGGAAAAGGCTGATGATACAAAATGTTGTATCTAACTTCACGGTAGAGGACATTATAAACATCCAAATGAAATCAGATAAGGATGGTGCTAATGGGAGGAAAGTCAGTTTTTTATAGCACAGAAAGAGAACACTCAGTCCATATGCCCATCTAACATCCATCTGTTCTAATTCCATTTTCCAACACTTGGCATGCCATATTTTCAAGTACTCAAATACTTCTTAAATGTTTTGAGCATTCCCAACTCTTCCATACTTTCATATAGAGATCCCTGTTGGTTAAAAAAAAACTTCCTTGCATCCATGCTAAACCTCCTGTTCCTCACCTTAAAACTATGCTCCCTGGTTATTGACCCTTCTACTAAAAAGGAAAATTTTTCTCTCCATCTACCCTGCCTATGCCCCTCAGAATTGTACACATTTCAATCAGATCTCCCCCCAGCCTTCTATATTCTCAGGAAAACTACCTCAGCGTATCTACTCTCTCTTCACAGCTCCACATGAGGCAACTTACTAGTGAATCTCTTCTGCAATCTCTAATGCAATCACATCCTTTCTAGAGTATGGCACTCCAGCTATGGTCTAACCAAGGTCCTTTACAGCTCCAACGTAACCTCTCTGCTCTTATAATCTTTGTCATGACTAATAAGTGTCCTGTATACCTTCTTAACTACTTTATTAACCTGTTCTGCCTACTGCAGGGATCTGTGGACAAGCATCTCAACATTCCTCTGAGTTTCCTAATGTCCTGCTATTCATTACATACTTCCTTGTCTTGTTACTTCTTCTAAAGTGCATCACCTCACACTTACCAGGGTTAAATTCCATCTGCCACTGATCTGCCGTCTGACCAATCAGTTTATATCCTTATGTAACCTGAGACCTTCCTCCACACTATCAATCACCAGACCAATCTTAGTGTCATCCATAAACTTACTTATCATTCATCCCCATTTTCGCATTGACATCCTATATACATTTCAAAAACAATAAGGGGCCCAGCACTGATCCCTGTGGTGTGCACTGCATACCATGCTCCAGTTACAAAAATAGCCTTTTACCACTACCCTCTGCTTCCTGCCACTAGGCCAATTTTGCATCCAACTTGCCAAGTTCATAGAATCATACAGTACAGAAGGAATCTTTTGGTCCATCAAGACTGTATCACCAAAGTTATACTTAAGTCATTGATAATCCCTTTAAGTAACACTCCCTATTCATCTTGGCAAAGTAAAGGGAGGGTATGGCATGACATGCTGCTTTGACATTATGAACCCTCTACTCTGTGGCTGTATATCCATGCTAAGATTTTATTCAATATCGCATTCTGTATGACAGAAGTGCATAAGTGGGATTCAGGTGCCATTTTGGGTCCCAGACAGCTTTCACAGCATCCAAACAATGAGCTCAATCTCACGCCTGTTAAACTTCAAGATATAATTTCATTTAAACCTTACATTTTGTTTTCCTTGAAATTGTGATGATGTTTCTTTCTTCTAATCGTAGCCAGAGAATCCCTTGAAATGTCTCTCACTGTTCCTGCATTATAACCTCTGATGTCCCCCAAAGATCATTTCATGTCCCTCTCCTATTTCAAATCAACATGCTGCTCCTTGGTGACATCACGTAAGAGAATGGCATCAGTTTCATGTGCAAGTAACTCCGAGTTCTACCCACCACACCCTCTTGACTCCTCCACTGTTGCTAAATTATCAGAATGCTTATCTGCTACCCAGTACTTGATGAGCGGACCAAAGCCATTGTTTTCAGTCCTTCACTCCAAACCCTATTCTCTAACAACTGACCCTATCCCTCTCCCTAGCAAAAGCCTGAGAAATACCTAGTTTACTCAAAACCTTGATGTTACATTTAATTCTAAGGTAAGCTTCCAATTTAATATTCATGCCAAACTTAATACTACCTGTTTCCATCTCCGTAACATCACTCAACTTCACTCTGTCTTGGCTCATCCAGCCCTGAAACACTCACCCATACCTTTGTTAGCTTTAGACTTCTCACTCCAGCTGGCTGGGTACATTCACATGCATGCAGCTTGTAGGCATTATTTAAATACCATTTGAGGACCCGATGCACTTTTGGTCTAGCTCATCAGACAAAGGGATTGCTTCCCTATAGCTAGATACAGAGGATTACTACAATCACAAAAATGTTATCCCCAGACCACTCTTTCGGCACATTTAGCTATTTGACAAAATCAACAAAAAAAATTAATATTTAAATTTGTAAATATTTGTATAGCTGAACTTTGCTTGTTCCTAGCTTTCCATGTGATAATTAAGATCCTATGGCACTATTCAAAGAAAACAGTGTCTTATTGACCCAGCTAAGACTGTACGTCAACCAAAGTTACCACCAATATCAGATTCATTTGTCATTTCTCATATTGCTCTTTGTGGGATCTTGCAATTTTCAAAATGGCTGTCATCTTTACTAACATTACATTAGTCCCTAGTTTTCGATTCACTGGATCTAGAGTGCTCTGAGGCAACTCTCAGTGAAATGAAAAACAATATATGAAAGTAACTGGAAAGACTGTTTCCACTTTTGCAGATCATATTGAGTCACTAAGACTTCCCTTGGCTAATATTTTGGTTCTTTCAGTGATCACCCACATATGCAGAAACACTTCCTTGTTTACTTTCATCTTTTGATCAAACAATTCATAACAATCAGTACTTAATTTCCACCCTCGGTCTCAATTTATACAACCTGGTCATTCCTTTTTCAGGATGCAAAGTTTGTTAGGCATGCCAGCACTAGTGTATCTAACTATCATATAAACCTCTACTGAATCAGTTGCTTGTCTCCTGTTTCAAGACCGTAAATCTTTCAAAATTGCCAAATCTTGCCATTAATTATTGTTCAATAAAAGACAAATAATAATTTGGAGGCAGAGGTAAGACACTTGTGTGTTTCTGTAGCACTTGAAATTTGAGGAGTCAGTATTAATTGCAAACAAAAGGACTCTGCTTTCCATGAAGAGCTTTGAACTAATACACCAAAGAACTCAGGAGACATCTTACATAAACTATAAATTTGGTTCAAGAATTGCTGCAATGAAACTTGGCAGCTTGTTCTGGCAGATAGATCAACAGGTCCAAACTGCTCAGGAGTTCTGAGGTGTTCCTGCTTTTATGCCAGCACAAAACAATTTCGTATTTTGGCTTTTCCCATCTCTCATCTTGACTGGGAAAGGGGAGGTAAAAACATAATTTGCAAAAGAGTATCAGAAACATCTACAATGAGGAGGGTATCTACAAACTAAGCTGATGAGAACAAAAGTCCTTTAAACATACTCTATAAAATTATAGATCATAGATCAGTGTGTGTTGATTAGAAAGGTTTTAGAAATTTTCCACATTATGAAGGCACTCCATATGAATATGAAAGCATTCTTCAAATAGATAATCCTGTTAGTTAGTAGGCTTCAATCTTCATTTGACTGCAGAATGCCAGGACTGTGCAACCTTAAATTGAATTGACAATAGTATATATCAATGGGTTTACACAGTAAATAGGTGAGTTGCAGGCTACAAAAGCCCTAGGTTCATATTTTGGCTACTTTTGTTTATCTCGTTCATGGTAGGAGTAAGGCTGCTAATTGATGTCAGAGTCTCTGGTTGATTATTTTAGAATTCCTGTTTTAATTACAGGAAAAGGCTTGTCTTAACAATGCTTACCCAGACTTAGATATAAAGAATTATTGCAGTGAAAATTAGTGCCCATAGAATCCAATTGAATGAAGAATCATTACCTTGTCCTGTGACAGAGAAGGGAGCAAATTGACATTTAAAAAAGTCTGAACAGTGTTCATTTAATGCAATGTCAGTATTAACAAGAGACAGAAAAAGTTCTGCATCAAGCTGATATTCAAATCTTAAAATGCAAAATTAAGGGAATCAGGTGCAATTTTCCATTTTGAAGTTAAAGTATAGCATTGTGTGTGTTGGATGGCTTACAGGTTGGAAAGACGCAACTAATGGAGATCACAATGATCAGTCCTCGGGCCTCAGCTATTTACTATCTATATTAATGATTTGGAAGAGGGGGCAAAATGCTATGTATCCAAATTTGCTGACAATACAAAAATAGGTGGGAGGGCATGTTGTGATGAGAACATAAGGGATCTACAAGGGGATATGGAGTAAGTAGGCAAATACTTGCCAGGTAGAATTTAATGTAGAAAGTGTGAAGTTATGCAGTTTGGCTGGATGAATCAAAGGCAGACTTATTTAAATTGACAGAGACTTCAAAAAGTGCAGCATAGAGGAATCTTGGCTTTCATGTACATGTAACACGAAGGTTATCACGCACGTGCAGCAAGTGATTAAGAAGGCAAATGGAATTTTGAACTTTATTGCAAGGGGTTTGGATTTTAAAAACAACAATGTCTTTTTACAATTATTTAAGTTGTTGGTGAAGATATATCTGGAGTACTGCATACAGTTTGGTCTCTATTTAAAAAAGGATGTACTGGCATTTGTGACAGTTCAAAAAGATTCATGAGGCTGAATCTTGGGATAAAAGGATTGACGTATCAAGAATGGTGTTTAATTTAGATAAATGTGAAGTGCTGCATTTTGGGAAAGCAAATCTGAGCAGGACTTATACACTTAATGGTAAGGTCCTACGGAATGTTGCTGAACAAGAGACCTTGGAGTGCAGATTCATAGCTCCTTGAAAGTAGAGTCGCAGGCAGAAAGGATAATGAAGGTGGCGTTTGGTATGCTTTCCCTTATTGGTCAGAGTATTGAGTACAGGAGTTGGGAGGTCATGTGGTGACTGCACAGGACACTGGTTAGGCCACTGTTGAAATATTGTGTGCAATTCTGGTCTCCTTCCTAGTGGAAAGATGTTGCGAAACTTGAAAGGGTTCAGAAAAGATTTACAAGGGTGTTGTCAGGGTTGGAGGCTTTGAGCTATAGGGAGAGGCTAGGGCTGTTTTCCCTGCAGCGTCAGAGGCTGAGGGGTGACCTTATACAGGTTTACAAAATCATGAGGGGCACGGATAGGATAAATAGGCAAAGTCTTTTCCTTGGGCTGGGAAAGTCCAGAACTAGAGGGCAAAGGTTTAGGGTGAGAGAGGAAAGATATAAAAGAGACCTAAGGGGCATTTTTTTTTTTTTTAAAACACAGAGGATGGTACGTGTATGGAATGAGCTGCCAGAGGAAGTAGTGGAGACTGATACAATTGCAACATTTAAAAGGCATCTGGATGGGTAGATGAATAGAAGGATTTGGAGGCCTATGGGCCAGATGTTGGCAGGTGAGCTGGTTTGGGTTGGGATATCTGGTCAGCATGGACAAGTTGGACTGAAGGGTCTGTTTCCGTGCTGTACATCTCTACGAAACTATGACTCTAACAGCTAAGGTTAGGTCTTATTCATTAGCATTTAGAAGAATGAGGGGTGATCTTATCAAAACACACAGAATTGAAGGGTAGATGCTGAGAAGATGATTCCACTAATTGGGGAATGTCAAATTAGGGGACATATTCATTTAAAACTAAAATTCCTTCTCCCAAAATGTAGTGAATATCTAGAATTCTCTGCCCAAAAGAGTTAAGGAGGCAAGGTCATTGAAAGCATTTAAAAGAGGAGGAAGACAAATTTTTCAAATGTTGAAGAATTGAGAGCAGGGACAGGTCAACCATGATCTTAAACAATGTCAGGGCAGACCTGAAGAGACAAATCTCCTACTCCTGCTTCTATTTCTTATATTGTCACATCCTTATATCTAGGAGAAAGTGAGGATTGCAGATGCTGGAGATCAGAGCTGAAAATGTGCAGCTGGAAAAGCACAGCAGGTCAGGCAGCACCCAAGGAGCAGGAGAATTGATGTTTCGGGCATGAGCCCCTCTTCAGGAATGAGGAGAGTGTGCCAAGCAGGCTAAGATAAAAGGTAGGGAGGAGGGACTTGGGGGAGGGGCATTGGAAATGCGATAGGTGGAAGGAGGTTAAGGTGAGGGTGATAGGTCGGAGCGGAGAGGTCAGGAAGAAGACTGCTGGTTAGGAAGGTGGTGCTGAGTTCGAGTGTTGGGACTGAGACAAGGTGGGGGGAGGGGAAATGAGGAAAACTGGAGAAATCGGAATTCATCCCTTATGGTTGGAGGGTTCCTAGACGGAAGATGAGGCGCTCTTTCTCCAGCCATCGTGTTGCTATGGTCTGGCGATGGAGGAGTCCAAGGTCCTGCATGTCCTTGGTGGAATGGGAGGGGGAGTTGAAGTGTTGAGCCATAGGGTGGTTGGGTTGGTTGGTCTGGGTGTCCCCATAGGTGTTCTCTGAAACATTCCGCAAGTAGGTGGCCTGTCTCCCCAACATAGAGGAGGCCACATCGGGTGCAGCGGATGCAGTAAATGATGTGTGTGGAGGTGCAGGTGAATTTGTGG
>NC_057718.1:80460344-80488433 GCF_004010195.1 Chiloscyllium plagiosum
GTTTCAGAGAACACCTCTGGGACACCCGGACCAACCAGCCCAACCACCCCATGGCTCAACACTTCAACTCCCCCTCCCACTCCACCAAGGACATGCAGGTCCTTGGACTCCTCCATCGCCAGACCATAGCAACACGACGGTTGGAGGAAGAGCGCCTCATCTTCCGTCTAGGAACCCTCCAACCACAAGGGATGAACTCATTTCTCAAGTTTCCTCATTTCCCCTCCCTCCACCTTATCTCAATCCCAACCCTTGAATTCAGCACCACCTTCCTAACCTGCAATCTTCTTCCTGACCTCTCAGTCCCCACCCTCACTCCGGCCTATCACCCGCACCTTAACCTCCTTCCACCTATCGCATTCCCAATGCCCCTCCCCCAAGTCCCTCCTCCCTACCTTTTATCTTAACCTGCTTGGCACACTCTCCTCATTCCTGAAGAAGGGCTCATGCCCAAAATGTCAATTCTCCTGCTCCTTGGATGCTGCCTGACCTGCTGTGCTTTTCCAGCACCACACTCTGATTTCCAGCATCTGCGGTCCTCATTTTCTCCTAAAGCAAGTATATCCAATTCCTAGATGTCCACATTAGAAAACCATCCTAACAGCTGCAACAACACTCAAGAAGTTTGACATTAGTCAGGGCAAAGCAGCCGGCTTGATTGGTACAACTTCCACAAGCATCCATTCCCTCCACCACTGATGATACAAGATGCATTGCAGATATTCACTAAAAAAGTCCTTAGACAGCACCTTCCAAACCCACGACCAATTTCAACTAGAAGGACAAGGCCAGCAGACACATGGGAACACCACCACCTTCAAGTTCCCCTCCAAGCTACCCACTAATGTGACTTGGAAATATATCACCATTCGTTCACTATCACTGGGTCAAAATCCCGAAATACCCTCCCTAATGGAATTGTGGGACAACCCACAGCAGGTGGACTGCAGTGGTTCAAGGAGGCAGCTCACTACCACCTTCTCAAGGGCAATTAGGCACAGGTAATAAATACTGGCATGCCAGCAACGCCCAGATCCCACAGATAAAAAATAACTTTGCAGATCATGGTAGTAGAAATGTTGCCAGAGAGGATGTGCAAGTATTGCAAGGGTGTATTGAAGACTCACTGCAATCTGAAGCACTGCAGGGTTGGTGAGAATGGAAGGCACTTCAGGAACACTCTCAGGAGATGGGACAACTTGGTAGTTCTTATCAGGAAGTGATAAGAGGAAGAGTAAAGTGAAAGATAAGTCAGTTAGGGGTTAAGCAAATGAAAGGGAAACAGATGGTTCTTGTCATGTAACAGTTAAGTATAAAGTGTGGCATCAGGACACTTGGGAGTGACAACACTTGGACCAATGCTCTGTTGAAAGTTCAGAGGTCAGAGACCTAGTGACAAGACCGTTATGATTAACAGATCACTTCTCTGAGAGCAGGTAATATTAGGTTCAAGTAGTGAGCCACATACATTGGGCATTGTTGCTTGTGAGAATCAATACATGTTTTTGTTATTGAGTATCATAAAAGTGTGCTTTGACCTTTTCTGTATCACTGCAAATGAGGCATGCTATTTTCACAAAAACATCCAAGAGCAGATGGTAGTGGAAGTTCTCACTGTATCACAACTACTTTAGTGCCAACCATAGTCCTGTGCCATGTCTATGCATACATTTAGAGAAATTACAATATTAAAGTCACAGTTGAAAGTGAAAGTGATCAAATTTTTTAAAAAGTCGATTCTTGACAAAAGTGGCCTACAGCAAGGAGAAATCTACTGCACGCATGAAATAGGAACAAGAACAGATTAAGTCTTAACCCAGCTCAGTCATCCCAGAAATTGTGAGGGGGAGGTGCTATAAGATTTGCTCTGTCCTCTCAGGCCTCGTGAAACATTTCTCTGCCCAACATTATCCTGGCCAAGAGGATCCTTGCTCTCAGTTTTCTCCTCTTGCTCTCGCATCTCCTCTTCTCCCTTTTGTGATTGAGATTGTGGTGGTCGCAGCAACCACAAAGATGCTGGATACCCAGTCTTGGGTTAGGCTGCATGGCATAGCTCAAATCATCCAAGCATCTTCAGGAGGCCTACAGTCTATTTTACAATAGCCCTATTAGAAATATGGGCAGCAGTTTGAAGATTTGTTAGAGATTTCATTAGCCAAGTATCAGCGGCTTATCCAATGTCACCCAGCAGTCAACTTGATGGTTTTTGTCAGAGTTGTCTAGGCTGTACATGTCACAAAAGCTTTCTGGATACCTAGCATAGACCTACAATATCTGGCTGCTCTGGTCATAAAGGATTTGAACAGGAAAGGAATCCTTTTCTGTTCACAGATACTGCTGGTTGATGATAAGGAGCTCTGATAGCTCAATGGCTACAATCAATAGCACCCTGCAATTGCTGGAAACAAGCAATGGCTGAGATACCCAAGGCTTTAGCTACTTGACTGACCATGTCCAGATTGAATAAGATGGCTTTTACAAGGGGAATCCACATTACAAACCTATCAATCTCTCTTCTCATACTCATACAGTATAAAAAGATTGTCTTCCCATTACATTGGCTTCATCTTGAGACAGAGGATATGGCAGCTACAATGAAATGTACTGCAGTCTTTCAAAATGTGTGCTTTGGCTAATGAGGAAGATATGCTGAGTGATTGTACCTTGATCCATCATCTCTTGTTGACCTCAGATTACAAGGTGGCAACCAGGGCACAATGTACTCTTAATCATTGCTTCATGAGGACAGGAAAGGAAGTGTCTTCAAACAACCTGCTCAGGCATTTCCATGGCAGGTGGGACTCAATTCTTGACCTTTTAGTTAGAGATAGGACCATGACTGCACCACAAAACATTTTTTGTTTGGAATGAGGGGAGAAGGAAAATTAACCTGTTTGGACACTTCCAGCACAGGTGGGACTTGAAGACAGACCCTTCCTGTAGATGGCACGAAGAATGTTGACATTCTGCATTAGTGTCAATTGGAGACAAATGTCTAGCTTTATATCAAAATGATTACAGGACTAACCCTTTCGGAGTACTCAACCTTCAACCCTGAGCTCTATCCCTTTCAAAAAAAGTCACTTTCTTTTCTCACTTTGCAATTTTGGAACCTTATTGTCCAGTTATTTTCAGATATATATGGTGAGGTTTCGACTTTGCATTTGATGCAAAGACTTACAGGCTCTACCTGTGATACATGGATTACACCCTCATTCTTCACGTTCTCTATTGTATTAAAATCTCTGTTCCCTATGATACTTCACCTTCCCTCATTTTGGTTGAGCTCATGACCACTAATGATCCTGCTTTCTCTCCTGAACACCTGACTATCGAGGTGCAGAGGTCTTTGTTGGCCTTGCATTCTTCCCATATTGAGGCCAGATTGACTACGTCTTGCCTTGACATCCACTTTGAGAGCAAGCAGTCCCCTCCAATAACCTATGAGGTCTCACTCTACTATCTACATTTGTCTATCGTTGCATTCATTCTTTCCAATGGATGGATATCAGACATAAACAATGAGGCCAATTCCAGACTTCAGCAGTCACAACCTTGATGTCGCCATAGACTGACCATTAAATCCACGCAGATTATATACAGACCTCCCCCCTGAATAACTGTGATGAGACAGATTTTTCAGGACAGTTCTGACTGACAGAGGACCATCCTCCCAGAATAATGTTGCAATAGGATCCTGACTGGCCAATCAGCAAGGCCAGGGACTGATTTTGTTTAACTACCAGGACTGACAATGGCCCAATCTCCAGACTGAAATGGCACCAACCACCAGGCATGCATTACACCAACCACCTGACTGACCATGGCCAACGCCTGGACTAAAATGGCCCAGCCCCTGGATCTACTGTGAGAGTACATCCAATTGTCAGGAGTCCACCATTCCTTACGGAGCATGCAGAAGCAGCCTGACTTTCCCTTTGTGCTAAGGTGCCAAGTTGTCTGCCTTTCCTTTTGCACTAAAGTAAGCCTTTGGTCACAAGCTGCCTGTGTTTTATTCTGTGCTAAAGTGCCACCTATGAGAAGAAAAGCTGCCTGCTGAGCCTGTGTGCTAAAGTGCCCTTAGAGAAGCTGATGCCGGTACTTTGACATACCACAAGTGGGTGGACTGATTAAACATGGAGATGCATACTGCAATTGTAGCAATTCCAACAAAAGTGAAGAGAAGGATCATGCTGTGAAACCTGTACATTCACCGAGACTGGAAATAAAGGACCCAACTTGACAGGTACATGCATAGTTCATGTAATCAAGTTTCTGAAGTATATCTCGACTGGGCAGAAGTTAATTAGGAAAGAAAAGGGCATTTTGGCAAGTAGATAATTAATGAGATGCAAATACATGTACACAGAGGCTTCTCATCAATTATTGGTTAAAATGTGATCTTGCCATCCAAGGATGGAGGACTTCAAGAGAGACAGCTTAATTTCACAGCATCTGATTTTTGACATCTTGCTCATTTTAACTCACCATGTTCATCAATATTCCTGGCTACCTAAGGATGGGAAAATTCCACCCTAAAATTAGCCAGTAGTAGAAACTAGCTTGGAGAGATTGTTTCTTTTCAGATAAAGGAATATGTTTCTCCAAATAAATTGGAGGCTTGCCAATTTTAATTCTGAATAATGCTACTCCCAAAAGTACTGAATGTTTTGAAATATTGTGCGCTTTCATTACATATTTCAATTTTTCATTTAAACTCTGTTTTCATGCTTAATCAATTGCCCTAGTAAAACTATTTACTTCTTAAAGCTCCACAATTTTACACTACCATCTTTAATATTTGCCCTTAGCATGCTGGGACTTCTATCTGCCATAAAGAACTAACCCTGGCCCAAGTTAATTGTGCAGTCAGGATTATTAGCATGATCATGGCAAGTTATGTGGTCTCTGCTAGAAACTCTGCTGAGAGAGGGTTGGAGAATTGTTTTAGCAAACCACACACACATCTGCCCCACCAATATATTACCAGCAACCAATTCAGTAACTTACAAGCCCAACATTTCTTTCTGAACCTAAGCACATAAAGTCTGTTTTATTCATAACATTGCAATACCAGCTGCTAAGGCCCAAACAGTAATCATTAACATCTAACAATGATATTTTGGAAAATGTACCTTATTGCTTGTTCCCATTTTTTGGATTCATTGTCATATATTTCTTGGATAAAATCTTTTACAGAAGTGTCATAGCAGGAAAGGCAGGAATTATTTGCTATTGTATGCAATAGGTTATTCACAAAATTGTTATTGTCAATTGTTCACAAACATGAATTTTCCTTGAAATGCAATTAAGATATATTTCCTCTTACCTTTTTTGAGAATTAATATAGGGAGGAACCTCAATTATCTGGCACTTGATTATCTGAATTTCAGATTATCCAAACAAATTTGCAAGGTCCCGATGCTTAGCTAAACTATGTTATCTGGCATTCTATTAACAGGCATTCGATTAACCGAATGAAATACTCCCTGCCTGTGTCCTTCGGATAATCTAAGTTCCTCTGTAATTTGTCATAACATTTGTACAATAATAGTCTTCATTAATAAAAAGATTGGGCCCCTCCACCTGTCATTGAAGTCCTGTTTGTGGAAACTGATTGGGAGATAACAATTATGTGATTATTGTTACGACACGGCGGTGAACCCTTCTGTTAATTAAACCAAATATCCAGAAAAGCTCACCTCATGATCTAGGCAAAAGTGAGGACTGCAGATGCTGGAAACCAGAGTCAAGATTAGAGTGGCACTGGAAAAGCACAGCAGGTCAGGCAGCATCCAAGGAGCAGGAAAATCGACGTTTCGGGCAAAAGCCCTTCATCAGGAATGGAGCTGATGAAGGGCTTTTGCCCGAAATGTTGATTTTCCTGCTCCTCAGATGCTGCCTGACCTGCTGCGCTTTCCAGTACCACTCCAATCTCACCTCATGATCTATTAAAATATATGAGTGACAGAGAACTTCCAAATTCTGCTATTTAAAGAAAATAATATCAATTTATTCTTTAACTCTAAAAGTGAATATTAAACAACATCTAGTCACAACTCTCAGCTCCCCTTTCTCTTAATGGCTTATTACCAGCCTCCAATTTTATAGCAATAAGACACTTGTTAAATTACACCAACTTAATTTCAAAACCAGGCAGCAGCTGTCATCTTTGGTGTCTTCTTCCAGCTGAAGATCTCCCTGGGTCATCTTCTTTCTTTTTACTGCGAATATGTTTCATATTAAAATGTACCTTTGATAGAAAGTGTTTCCTAATTACTTGCCTCTCTCAATGGCAGTTGTTCGTTCCAATTTTCAAAATGCCTGGCTCAACATCAAAACATCTCATTGGTTTGATGTTGGCAAAACAATAAATTCAAACTTGACTGGGTTTTAGCATTCTGGAGCATAATTTAAACTAATGGCAAACAATACAAATAGGATACCTTTATCGCAATCATTTGGGCAATCTTGACAGTACATTGATGCCACCTTTCTAAAGCTCCCAGGAATTCAGGATGATACACACTTGATTTAAAGTACTGTATGCCTAAGCTATCTATGACTTCCTTTAACAGCCTGGCTGTAAAACCAGACCCTTGGTCTGACTGAGTCTCTCTGGGTAGCCTATACCATGTGAAGAAAGCTACTCCTCTACCTCTCTTTTTGCCTTTACACTTTGTAATGGAATTGCCTCTGGAAATCTGGTAGACATATCCATTATAGTTACCAAGTACTGATTCCCACTTTTAGTTTTAGGGAGAGGATCTACACAATAAATCATAACCCACATGAAAGACTCTTCGAATGCGGCAATTGGCAACAAAGGTGCTGATTTTACTACTGCATGTGGCTTACCTACCATTTGGCATGAATGACATTTATGGGAAAAGTTAACCACACCCTTGTGCATTCCAGGCCAATAGAAACGCTTTTGTACCTTAGCCTGAGTCTTCTGTACACCTAGGTGACCTTCTACTGTGCTACCCATAATACTTCCTGTCTGTATGCTAACGGTAACACAATCTTGTGCACTTCAGCCTATTTCCCCTCTGCACAAACCTGCCGTGGTCTCCATTTTCATCTTAGGATACTATTTTTAGATAATAACCCTCAGGAATACATTCTGATTCTTTTTCTGAGTATGCATATCTTTTTATTGTCTTGTCTTTCTGTCATAAATCCATTAGCCTTTTAAGACTAAACACTTCTGTCTGACCCTCTTCCTGTTGAGGTTTTTCCTTCACCATTACATCAAACAGGGTGTCCACTAACTGAACCTCAACTCCTTCGTCTTTCTCTTTAGTTTTTGCTTCTTGCTGTGACTTATGATAGTTGGATCTTGTCACTGCACAGTCTGGAAAAATTCCAGGTTTTATTTTTTAGAACTCCTCAGTTCCCTGGTCTTCCTTTGGCTTCTCCACAACACGGGGTGTCACTTGGATCCTGCTAAATAGTTTCCTGAAACTGATACTCTGTCAATCACTCCCATTGTTACTTCCCCAGTCTTGTTTTGGCTCTCCAACCTGATCTTACATAGGGAAATGCTAAATTTCTGTCCATCTATTCTACATATTACAACTCTCTTGGATATCATGTCAGAAAGAGTGCAAATATGTTCATCTCTTATTATTAGAGACTGGTTAGATCCCATATCTCTCAAAATTGTAACTTCTTTCCCTACTTTCACTGTTCTTCCCGAGTAAACTTTGCCCACAGAGGTGAAGTCTTAATAGAGATCAGGCACTAATTCAATAGCAGTCCCTGCCTAGTCTGTACACTCCCCTGCAGCACCTCGACTTTTCTTGAGGTTTCCTTTTCTACTTCCACTAATCCCATTGACTTAGCTTCTTTGACCACATCTTTCCCACAGTGCCTTTCTTCAATGACCAGCATTGTGACTTTACGTGTCCCACCTTACCACAGTGGAAACATCTGAGGCCTTTCACCTCCTTTTCACCCTCTAGCGCTTCTTCTTTCACCTGTGTTAAATAATTACCAGTGTGCATTACTCTTTGTTTTGTAGTGTAGGATCTCCCTTTCTCCCAACTTCTATCCCTCACAGGATGAAATTCTTGCCGAAAGCTAAATTTTGTCTTATGTACTAATGCATATTGATCTGTCATCTCTGACGCTCTTCTCACTTCTTGAATTTCCTGTTCATCCACATGAACTCTTATCATCCCTGGAAGTGAGTTTTTAAACTCCTCCAACAGAATAATCTCTCTTAGAGCCTCATAGGTCTTAGTAATTTTGATAGATGGGCTAAAAATAGATATGTTTAATTCTTCTGAACTCAATATAAGTCTGACCTGGTTCCTTCTTTATGTTTCTGAACCACTACCTATATGCTTCTGGAACCCATTCATAAGCACTCAAAATAGCCTGTTTGACATCTTCATAATTTCTTGATCCCTCATCTGACAGCACTGCAAATACCTCACTAACTCTGCCTACCAGCTTTGTCTGAACTAGCATTACCCACAAGTTCTCTGACCACTCCATCTGCCTGGTCAATTTTTCAAATGAAGTAAAGAAGGCTTTGACATCTTTCTCATCAAAACGTGGCAGTATTTTAACATATTTGTATACGTCACTACCTTCTCTCTTCATCTCCATTCTGTTAACTTGACCTTCCTGACTAATTTGCAACTTCTGAAGTTCAAATTCTCTCTCCTTTTCTTTCTCTTTCTTCTCTCTCTTTCCTCAACTAAGAACCTTCTCACCCTTTCTCTTCCCTCTCTCTTTCTTTCTCTGTCTTTCTTTACCTTTTAACTCCATTTGCCTCAATTACAATTTAAGTTTTTCTAACTCTATTGCACTTGTCTGTTTCTTTGATAAACCTAAATGCTTGACCAACTCAATTACAATTTCAGCTTTCCTTTTGTCCCTGGTTAAACCCAATTTTAACCTATTTGCTAATTCTAAAAGCATGTCCTTCCTCTGTCATTCTAAACTTCCTTGGCAAATTTGGCAAGCATCCTCAAACCCCAGAACCTCTTTAGTGATCTTAAGAGCCATTTCTCTCACTTCTAATTTAATCAACCACAAGTAACCGAAATTAAACAAATCATCTCACCTAAATTTTATTTAAAAATCTAGGACACTAATCGGTAAGTGTTTAAATCTTCTGGGATCTTTCATACCCAAAATCTGTTCAAATTTGTCCAAATCTCAGAGTGAATCTGTCTAAACCTGTCCAAATCTCAGACCTGAGCCCCCAAACTACTTTGTCACAGCAATGAACTCTTCTGTCAATTAAGCCAAACCCCCAGAAAAGCCCACCTCGTAATCTGTTACAATAGGAGTGACAGAGAACTCCCAAATTCCACTATTTAAAGAAAATAATATCAATGTATTCTTTAACTCTAAAAGTGAATATTAAACAACTATTCACAACTCTAAGTCCCCCTTTCTCTTAACGGCTTATTACCATATTCCAATTCAATAACAATATACTGTTCCAATAATTCACATATTAAAATTACACTAACTTAATTTCAAAACCATACAGTGGCTGTCATCTTCAGTGTACGTCTCCTTCCAGCCAAAGATCTTCCTGACTCGTCTTCTTTCTTTTTACCGTGAATATGTTTGATATGAACAGCTACTTTTGTTAGAGAGTGTTTCCAAATTTATTGGATCTATGTTGATGGCAATTTCTCTGCCTGATTTTCGAAATGCCTGGCTTTTTTTATATCCCCAACATCAGAACAGCTCATTAGGTTGATGTTGGCAAAACAATAAATTCAAACTCAATTAGGTTTGAGTATTCTGGGGCATAGTTTAAACTGATTGGTTAAATTTGAATTGTTGTCAAAACAGCAACCAAATCAGGTATCCATTTCACAGCCAAATTTTACATATGTTCAATTTTCCAGTACTCTCAGACTGATATCTAGTCATCACAGTGCTTGTCAGCTCTCAGTTCAGAACAGCATTCCCTTTCTCTTAAAGGTATAGTACATGCCTTCAACTTCATAACACTATTGATACACCCTTGATGGTTTGCACAGATGAGCTTCAGAATCTCCTTCTCAATGTATTAGGCATAAGGACTCAATTTCCTTTGTACAAGATGCTATCTTAAGCTATCACTTCTTTCCAGCTATCACTTCTTTCCATATGCACAACACTCTCTGACAGCATCAGGTATGCCTCGAGTTTTCCTGCCATCCCTTTATCATAACTTCCTACCGCACTTAACCCTAACCCTATAGCGACTCGTTGTATAGTTTGCTTAATTTGAGCAAGATGCTGGTCTTTCTGATTTATGTCTCTGTTGGACTGATCACTTCCAGAGCATGTCAAACTGTTGTTTCTCATTGAATCCCCTAACTCCACACTCAATCCCAGTATCCTGATGTTGTCTTTGTCCTCAATTTAGACAACTCTAACTTGAATGTTATTAATGAATTTCCTCAGGTGTCCCACAATACCAAAGCAGTCAATTGAATATGAACACAAGCCAGTACCAAGGCAAAACAGTCCCAACATTATTAGAAACCAAGTTATAATAATGTTTAATACCAAACATACTGTCTCTAATCCTATTTGGTTATAATACTTCCTAGGTCTTTTATAGATCTACACTTTCGCTCTCTCCTTGGCTCTGCAAAGCTTTTTTCTTCCTCTTCCTTCCTGGATGGTAAGCTGGTCTCTGCTGTTGCCATGCTGGTCTCCTCAGAAGGTTTCAAACAATTCCAGAGATTCCAAAAGAGAAGTCTGTAGGTGACCCTGTTTTTATAACTTTTGAATGGTATTCTGGAATTTTCTATAGTTCTGGCCAATCAGGGAGATACACTTATTGATTTGAAACAAAAGTCAATGATGTAGATGGCATGCTACTGTTAGTTTCTTGTGTAGCAGGACCTGGTTCCTTTCTATCTGGACCCTCCTTTGTTTAGCGAATAAGTTGTTGGGGGTATTTTTGTCCGAAATAACTGTTGCCAATTACATTATGCTAAAGTCAATAGCACCTGGCTGCTGTGTTTGCAGTGTGTCTGGTATGTGGGTTTCGTGATTTCAGGGTTTTACTTGGCCAATGTGCCCGCATCACCGGCTGTTTGGCTAAGTTAACAATCTATGTGTTAGCAGCCAGGAGGTTGTTACACTTAATTGTCTTTATAGACAGTGCTGCTCTTGACAGTATGTCCACAATGTACAACTGTTTCCATTATTTACATGCCATAACCAGATGAAACTTCTGCAAGTTCAGTAACATTTTTTGTAGACACTTTGGAACAGAATAGAGGTGGTTTAAGGAGGATGCTTTGGAGTGGCTTTGGTCAGACTCCAATATCACTTTTCTTTCCTAAACATGTATGAATTAAAATGCTCATAAACAAAGACAAAATCTGAATGTACTGTTGTTCAGTTTGTATTAACACGCTGGAGCAAATCCAACTTGATGTCCTTGCTGTATAAGGATCATTCCAAGTCCCGAGTCATTGGCATCACTCTGCAAGGTGATTTAATCATTGGCATCATAACTTAGCACACTGTTGTCATTACTAGTTGTTTAATTTCAATGAAAGCTCTTTCTTGTTCTATGGCCCAGTAACGTATCATGTCCTTTGTTGTGAACTGGTGTACAGGTTCACATCGTGATGACAAAGTAGGCAATAACTTTGCTAAATAGTTCACAAATCCGAAACTTCGCTCCACTGTTTGTACATCCGTTGGTCACTGTATCTTAGTTACAGCTTGCATTTTGTCAGGATCTGAGTGAAATACTTCTTGCTGTCAGTATATGACATATATAGTTAATTTCTTGCATTTTCAATTGAATATTTTTCAGGGTCAGGACAATTGCTTTCTAGCAGTCACGTTAGATTCTGATTGTGGTCTGTGATTGTTTCTTCCATCATGTTTCCATAACTGCAGACTAGCAGATCATCCACAATAGCCTTTCTTAAAAATCACCAACTATCTGTGCTATATGCACTAGATTAGATTACTTAGTGTGGAAACAGGCCCTTCGGCCCAACAAGTCCACACCGACTCTCTGAAGAGCAACCCACCCAGACCCAGTCCCCTACATTAACCTCTTCACCTAATACTACGGGCAATTTAGCATGGCCAATTCACCTAACCTGCACATTTTTGGACTGTGGGAGGAAACCAGAGCACCCGGAGGAAACCTACGCAGACATGGGGAGAATGTGCAAACTCCACACAGACAGTTGTCTCTGGCACTGTGAGGCAGCAGTGCTAACCACTGTGCCACCCACTACTAACCTTTCATAGCAGTGGAAATACCAAATGGCATATACAAACATCTGTATCTCCCAATTGTGTCCAGAATATAGTGATAAATCTGCTTTTATCAACCCTTTCAAGTTCTGGCAATGTTTTGAAAGAGATAATGAGGCCTCATTGAGATCTTTTGGATCTATGCATACTTAGGTTTCCAAGTTTTTTCACTGCTCTTATGCTCCTCATCCAGTCTATAATATGTTAGCTTTTTGATTGTTCCTTTCTTTTCTAGTTCTTCAATCTTGTCTTTCAGGCTGGATTTGACAGCAGCTGAAACTCTTCTTCTGATGTTGAGTTCTCTGATATTTTGATCTATTTTTCAGTGAACCATCTTTGTAATCTATTCGGATCTGTTTGGTAGTCTATGACTTTGTCACCTACAAAACATTACAAGATTCTTCTGCCATATTTAGGATTACTAGTTCAAGCTTTGGACTTGCCTCAACTCAGTGGATTTTCCTTCTCATCTAACATCCAGAACTCCAGACTTTTCCCACTGCACTGGACTTTCAGCTTTGTTTGTTCTCTTGTCATGGGTATCATTCTGTCATATAGTTTCAACATCATCTTCGATGGCTTCAACTTTTGGGTCACCATCACCTACAGATCTATGAAGTTCATGATGTTGTATGAAGCACAGGTATGTACCTGACAATTCACATTCACTTGATGCTCTTTTTCTGCAGCCATCATTCTAACGATCATAAACTATTTATCACCTGTAGGCTTGATGGAGCCAAATGCACAGTGGTGTAGAGTGATTCCTCAGAATCATTGGCTGACATTTCTCTGGCAGCCACTTTTGCAGTCTTGATTTTCTTTGTTCTAGCCAAATGCTCACTGCAAAGTGATTCAAGTTTCTACAATTAGAGCATTGTTTTTCCTTTGCCAGACCAATGCCCCACTCACCTTTTCCAGCAACCAGCTTCTGCCCCAAATGTAACAAAGCCTGCGGAAGCTGCATCAGTCTGTACAGCCAGCTATGAACTCACCCTGAAAGTGGAAGAGAGCCATCTTCATCTGCGAGGAACCACCAATAATGACTTGTAATCATCCACTTATTAGAGAAAGTAGATACTATAAGCTGAAACTATATAAGGAGGAGGCACAACATAAGGCATCAAACAAAATGGCTTTTTTCATATGTATTATCAGTATTGTCTTTTCTTTACAGTTATACGAATACCCTTCAATCAATACACTGTCACATTCCATAACACTAAGTTGTAGCGTGCTCCAAATAGGGAATACAGTTGGAATATACAGTTATTGATCAAACACTACTGCAGTTGTTCTTTTGAGACAATTCCAAAGGTTAAACCTCAGTGCTTTTTCAGTCATTTTCACCTGTTAGAGCAAAACGTTCAAACTACATTTTGTAATGGCCCACTTTGTTAAGATTAGGTGACCAGACTAGTTGAGGAAGACAACAAACTTCTTAGTCCAATGGGGATTATAAACACTCCCTTAAAAGGTAGATATTAAACATTTATGTCCACTTTCTATTCTATGTTAAGGTTAGTGACTATTCCTGACTTTTTAAAGCAGTACAAAATTTTTTTGGAAATCTTGAGAAAAAGTTTTTTTTAAAAATATGATGCAAACATTACCCTTGGAACAAAACTACTGCAAGGAATAATTAATCCTGCTCGAAATAGATATAATCAGTTGAGCAAATGATTTATAATAACATTTAGTTTATCTTTTCCTATTATTTCTCTTTTCAGTAGTGGGTAATTCAGCCTGAAGACTTGGAAGAATGGTGAAGGGGATTACATAACAGTTACCAACAATGTCTGGTGAGTACCCAAGAGGAATCATGATTCAGGAAAGCCGAGTTAGATTACAGCCATTTTCCATCTGATGTTCCCCAAAGATTTGAACAATTCTGAAGACAATACACTAATATATTAATGGTCATGAGCCCAGTACTTATCAAATCTCGCAATACTACTCAAACACAAGGGATAGAAGCAAGAATAATCCATATCAGCAATTGAGTTTTCTCTGTCATTTAATAACATCATGGTTGATCTTTGATCTCAACATTAGGTTTTCCTGCCTGTCCCTAGATTATTTGGATTTCAAGGGAATCAATCTATCGGTCTTAGTCCTGACTGGCTAAACATCATAACATCCTTGGATAGAGAATTCCAAAATTACACAAACAGACAAATTTCTCCTTGTCACAGTCTGAAATGGCTATCCACTTATCCTGATACTTTACTCCTTTACTCTTAACTTTCCAACCAGAGATAACAACTTATCAGCATCAACCCTGTGAATTATACATGTTTTAATGAGGTTGTTTGTCAATTTTACTCAACTTCTCGTAAGACAAACTTCTCAGCCAGGAATCAATCAAATAAACTTTGATTCTACCCCACCTGAGGCAAGTTATATCCTTTCTTATGAACGAATAATAAAACTATAGCTAATATTCTTGACCAAGTCTCAACAATGCCTTGCATATTTGCATAAGCACTTCCTTCTTGTACCCCCAGGCCCTTGCTTGGAGTCAAGGCCTTCTGAATGAATTAAAATTATTACTTTTTCTTCATATAAGAAGTGTGTATCACTAGCAAGGTCAACATCTTATTACCCTTGAACTGACTGGCTTACTAGGCTAGTACAGTGTCAACAACATTGGTGTGGACCCTGATTCACATGAAGGCCAAATCAGGTACAGCAAATTTCGTTCAGTGAGACAGTTGAGATTTTACAAATACTGATGATAGTTCCATGGTCACCATTACTGAAACAAGCTTTAATATTCGAGATTAATGGATTAAACTTTGATTCTATCAGCTCATGTGAAAGGATTTGAACCAATACTCCAGAGCATTAGCCTGTGTGTCAAGGTTACTAGGCCAGTCACAATACCATAAAACAAGGTATTAATAGCTTCTAAAACAGAATATAAATTTCATTATATCGTGAATGGGTAGCTGAGACTTGTTTGCAATTCCAGTATTGTGTAGGAACATCAGGATTCTCCATATATACTGGGGAACCGCAGTACCAAGTGTCTCCAACTGTTTAACGTTTTCTGGACTTGAAAGGCAACAGCAGTTACTGTAGACGGTGAAGGAAACAGAGGGATGATTCCTCCTTTTTATTTGGCTATGTCCAAATTGCATCCTGTTCTTTGAAGGATTTTTGCTGCAAGGCCCCATGACTTCACTCCACGTATCTTACCAAACATGCCGCATTAATTACCTATATCGACTCTATGGAGTCTCTCATGTTTGACTTTGGCCACATTTACCACTTAACAGAACAACTCACCACTGAGCAGATATACTGGAATTCACCAGCATCCCATGCAGCCAATCTTCCTTTGGAAGGAAGTAGCATGCAGCCACTCTGAAATTCCACACATGGCTATTGGTGTACTGATGCAGATTGTGGCTTTGACTCCCAGTTCTAGAAGTTACTGCTGCACATAGATCTCGGAGGTTTGTGCAGAAAAAAAACAAAAAAATAAAATTGTGCAATAACAGCTTGCACCTGTACCATCTTTAAAACTGTGTTGTGGACCTAGGCAAGGGCAGTCAGACCAAAGTTATCTTTCATGCATCTTAACATTTGCCCTAACATGGCAGATCATAAGACCATGAGACATAGGAGCAGAAATTAGGCCATTCAGCCCATTGGTCTACTCTGCCATTCAATCATGGCCAATAGGCTTTTCAATTCCATTTTTCTACTTTCTCCCAGTAACTTTTGATCCCCTTGGCAACCAATAACTTATCTCGGTTTTAAATATACTCAATGATCTGGCCTCCACAGCCTTCTATGGCAATGAATTCCACAGATTCACCAGTCTCTAGCTAAAGAAGTTCCTTCATAAAGGCTGTGTACTCAGGTCCTCATCGATCCTGCCAATGGAAACATCTTCCCAACGTCCACTCTGTCCAGACCGTTCAGCATTCTGAGAGCTTCAATCATACTTCTAAACTCCATCAAAGTATAGTCCCAGAGTTCTTGAATGTTCTTGATATGTTAAGCTTTTCATTCATAGAATCATAGATTCCCTACAGTGTGGAATCAAGCCATTTGGTCCAACAAGTCCGAAGAGTAATGCACCCAAACCGATTCCCCTACCCTATTACTCTACATTTCCCCTGACTAACGCACCTAACCTACACATCCTTGTAGGGATCCCTATCAGCAATTTAGCATGGCCAAGTCACCTAACCTGCATCTTTGGATTGTGAGAGGAAACTGGAGCACGCAGAGGAAGCTCACACAGACAAGGGGAGAACATGCAAACCCACAAACAGTCAAAATAGGTTAGAATTGAACCTGGGTCCCAGGCACTGTGAGGCAGCAGTGCTAACCACTAAGCCACCACACCACCCATTCCTGGGATCATTCTCGTGAACCTCCTCTGGAGCCATTCCAGAGGACCAATACATCCTTCCTGGGGTATGGAACCCAAAATTGCTCACAATACTCTAAATGTAGTCTGCCAGAGCCTTATAAAGCCTCAGAAGTACATCCTTGCTTGTATATTCTAGTTCTCGCTAGATGAATGACAACATTGTATTTGCTTTCCTAAATACCGACTCAACCTACAAGTTTGCCTGAAATCAGGACTAGAACTCCCAAGCCCCTTTGCACTTCAGATTTCTAAATTTTCTCCCCATTTAGAAAATAGTCCATGCCTCTACTCTTCCTTCCAAAGTGCATGACCTCACACTTCCCCACGTTGTACTCCATCTGCCACTTATTTGCCTATTCTCCTAACTTATCGAAATCTTTCTGCAGCCTCTCCGCCTCCTCAATACTACCCACCTATCTTTGAATCATCTGCAAACTTAGCCAGAATGCCCTCAGTTCCTTCTTCCAAGCATTAAATGTATTCAAGTTAAATGTTGTGGTACCAACACTGACCCTTGTGGAACACCATTGGTCAACAGCTTCCATCCTGAGGAGGACCCTTCTATCCCCACTCTCTGCCTTCTGCTGGATGGCCCTTGTCTTATTCAGCAGCCTCCTGTGCAGTACATTATCAAAGGCCTTCTGTATTTCCAGATAAATAACATGCATTGGCTTTCCTTGGTTTAACCTGCTCATTATCTACACAAAGAATTCTAACAGATTTGTCAGGCAAATTTACCTTTTAATGAAACCATGATGATTTTAACCTATTTTACCATGCACTTACAAGCATTCAGAAACCTCATCCTTCACAATGGATTTCAAAATCTTACCTATGACTGAGGTCAGGCTAATTGGCCTATAATTTCCTGTTTTTTGCCTTACCTCTTTCTTAAACAGGGAGGTTACATTAGCAATTTTCCAGTCCTCTGGGACCCTCTCTGATTCCAGCGATGCCGGAAAGATCACTACTAAAGCCTCCACAATCTCTTCAGCTATCTCCTTTAGATCTCTGGGGTTACCCCATCTGGTCCAGGTGATTTATCCACTTTCAGCCTTTTCCATTTTTCAGGCACCTTTGCCATGGTGATAGTGACTGTAACTCATCTCTACCCCTTGACTCTCTTGAATTTTTGGGATATTAGTTGTGTACTATTGCAATTGCTGAACATCCTAAATGACTGTGCTTCCACTACCATGTGCTGGACAAATCCAAACACCTTCCTCCTATCTCATTTAGAAAATGAAGGTCTTCACATTATCTAACTCTTATGCTAAGAATGTCTTTGATGACAATAAAGAGTCCAGCCAGGGGAGAGATGGCAGCCACAATCCCAGGCCCAATGTCCTCATCTAGACCTCATCCAACAAGGTCAGTATCCTTAAAATTAATTTCATGAGCTTTGGCTGCATTCCCCAGTTATTTCATTGGTCATGAAAACAACTTTCAATATAGATATTGCTGACAATGGGAGACAAATAAAGACCCGCATAGCCTTTTGATGGGTGACAATGCTCCACAGCTTTCACTTCAAGCAACCATGCCAGTTCATTTCCACATAATAAGGGTACAGAAACTATTAGAACAATGCAAGTATATATGTCAACCATGATCTCATCGGCAGAACAGGCTCGAGGGGCTGAACAGCCTACTCCTGTTCCAATGGAAAATACAGCACATAGGCCCCCTAATGGTCAGAGAAAGATAGAAGAGCAGACATGCAGACACATTTCATAGAAATGTAAAAGTAAGACGGTAGCGCTAGTGGGGATGTCAATTTGCCCTACATTAACTGGGATAGTCATGGTGTGACTGGTTCAGAGAATAAATATGTATAAGACCCTACAAGAAAAGATGCAGCCTTGGATTCAATTTTACATAATGAGGCCAAGCACGAGGTTGAAATATTAGTGGGCAGCAATCATAACTCCATCAGATTGAAGATTGTTTTGGGAAAGGACATGGAAGGGCCTGAAATGAAAGGTCCAAACTGGTGAAGTCCATTTTAAATACAATTAGATATGATTTGGCCAGAGTGGATTGGAAGCTAATGTGTTTAGATAAATCTTTGTCAGAGCACTTGGATGCATTCAAGAAGAAAACAGGGAGACTACAGGGCCAACATGTTACAAAAAAGGTAAAGGTTGGGAGTAACAAATCCAGTGAATTCTGGATATTGAGGGATATACAGGATTGGATAAAAACAAAAAGAGAGGTAGATGGCAGATACTGAGAGCTCAAAACAGCAGAAGCCCTGGAGGAGTATAGAATGTGCAAGGGGAAGCTCTGAAGGAAGAAAATTAAGACAGTTAAAAGGGGACATAAAAGGATAATGGCAGGTAAAATAAAGGAAAATCTTAAATTAATTTACAAGTGCATTAAAAGTATAAGACTAACGAGAGAAAGAGTAAGGCCCATTAAGGACCACAGAGGCAATTTGAGAGTGGAGCTCCACGACATAGATAGGGTTCTAAATGAATACTTTGTGTCGGGTGTTCATCAGTGAGAGAGATATTATGAGTAGAAATGAGGGAGAAAGTCTGTGAGACAATTAAAGAAATTAGCATTAGACAGAGAGAAGGTTCCAATTAGATAATCTCCACAGCTGGATGAAATATATCCCAGGCTGTTAATACAGGAAAGGGAATTCAGCAGGGGTGCGGGCAAAAATGTTCAATTCTTCTCTAACCACAGGACAGGTGCCAAAGAACCACCTCCCCTTAATAAAACATTGCTGACCATTCCTAATTAATCACAGCTCCACAAGTGCAGATTAATTCTTTCCCTCAGAATTGCTTCCAATAGTTTTCCTACCACTGAGGTTAGACAGACTGGCTTGTAGAAAATCATTAGTCAAGAAGGGAGGAAGAGATAAAACAGGAAAGTGCAAGCCAGTCTGTCTAACCTCAGTGGTGGGAAAACTATTGGAAGCAATTCTGAGGGAAAGAATTAATCTGCATTTGTAGAGCTCTAATTAATCAAGAATAGTCAGCAAGGTCTTATTAAGAGGAAGTGGTCATGTGCAACAAACTTGAGTGAACTTTTCAAAGCGGTGTGTAGATGGTAGCAATGCATTTGACTTGGTCAACTTGGACTTTAGCAAGGCTTTGATAAGGTTCCACTTAGGTAACTTACAGCAAACATACGAGCCCACATGATCCAAGGCAATTTGGCTAATTGGATCCACAGTTAGCTAGGGAGCATGAAGCAAAAGGTGATGGCCGAGGGAGGTTTTTATGACTGGAAGCCTGTATCTAGTGGGTTCCACAAGGATCAGCCCTTGCTGTTTGTGGTAGACATAAATGATTTAGGTTGAATTAAGAAGGGTTTATCAGTAAGTTTACAGATCATATGAAAATTGGTGGGATGACCACAGCTAGAGTGTTGACTTCAGTTCCAGTATCCACATATCTTTTACTGGAAAGGATGCAGAGGAGATTTACCAGGATTTTGCCTGGCCTGGACAGTTTTAGTTATGAAGAGACATTGCATAGACTTGGGTTATTTTCCTTGGACCAGAGGAGACTGAGGAGAGACATGATTGAGATGTATAAAATTACGAGGGGCATAGACAGGAAGAAACATTTTCCTTTGGTCGAGAGATCAGCGAGAAGGAGGCATAGATTTAAAGGTAAGGGGCAGGAAGTTTAGGGTGAATGTGAGCAAAACATTTATCACTCAAAGAGTGGTGAGAAACTGGAACTCTAGAACACTGCCTGTAAGAATGGTAAAGGCAGAAACCCTTATAATATTTAAGATGTATTTAATTGTGCACTAGCAATGCCAAGCACACAAGACAATGAGCCAAGTGCCAGAAATAGGATTAGCAGATTTAGGTGCTTGTTTTTGGTAGATTTGATGAGCCAAAGGGTCTTTTATCCTATGCTTTAAATCTCTATGACCCTATATTTACAGAACTGTAGATTAGATACATGTAATAAACACTAATGCCACCCATGTGTTATCAATACATTATATCCTTGTATACCTAATAAATCTATGTGTCCTGTGATGCAAGGCACATCAATATTTTTCCTACAACTGAGGTTAGACAGACTGGCTTATAGAAAATCATCAGTCAAGAAGGGAGGAAGAGATAAAACAGGAAACTGCAACCCAGTCTGTCTAACCTCAGTAGATTCCATCTTGGAATCTAGTCTGCTGAGTGCACCTGGTATCATTTTCTGATGTACCCCTGGCTTATCATTGCATGTGCAACTTGTTGCTTATGGCACAGTGAGAAGCATATCATCTGCTTAGAGCCCAACAGATATCTGGTCTCCAACAGTCTTCCAAATGTCAGAGATCTCTGCCATTGCTTTCTCCACCATCTGCAAACTTGTGTCAGTGATATGCTTGCCAGTGATATTTGTGTCACAGACCTTCTGGAATGAAGGTCTCTTTGCTGGTGCAAGGCAGGTGAATGCCATGCCTTTGTATACTCTGAGGTGTCAGAGGCAATGGGCCAGGTTTTCCGAGGAATGGCAATCTCACGTAGAATGCTAGCTTTCCAGTCCAGCCCTTCTTTTTAAATGAAAAAAGGGAGCTCTGCATTTCTGAGAGGAGATTCAGCTTTGGGCTGTCTTGGAAATGAAATGCTGTAATTACATTCTGACATTTTTTCATGGTGCAGAACTGTCAGAGAAACCATGTCCCTTTTCACAGCAGAGAGCTCTAAGAGAATGATCCATCTCAGCCTCCTCCAGTGGTCCCCAGCATCACAGATGCCAGACTTTCAGCCAATTCAATTCACTTCACATGATAAGTTTGATAAACTGATGGCGCAATTCGAGGTAAATGGATATGATCTTGCAGCCAATATGGAGATACGGTTACAAAGAAAATCAAAATAGAGAGCTTAACATTTAGCAATATTTAACATTTTGGAATGACATGACGGAAGAAACGCTGGTGGGGTGGGACTGTTAATAAGAGATGAAATAAGGACAGTTGTGAGCGATGATCTAAGGTTAGATGATGTACAGCCAACTTGTGTGGAGATTAGAAAAGAGCAAAGGAACGAAGTAATTTCTAGTAGTAGTGTATAGACTCCAAACAGCAACCACACTGAAGGAAATGGTATAAAATGGCATAAATCAACAAATAATAGGAGCCAGTGAAAAGAATAGAGAATTAGTTAAGGATGACTTCATTTTTCATGTTGATTGGGTTATAGAGTCATAGAGATGTACAGCATGGAAACAGACCTTTTGGTCCATCCCGTCCAGATATCCCAACCCAATCTAGTCCCACCTGCCAGCACCCCGCCCAGCTACAACAATGAATACATACAGGGCATTAAGGATATTTTCTATGATCAATATGTCATGGACCCAACCATAGAATATACTATCTTGGACCTGATAATGGGTAATGCGGCAGATATAATAAATAACCTCAGAGTAAAAGATCCCCAAGGAATTAATGATCATGAAATGACAGAATTTAACATTTAGTTTGAAAATGAGAAACTTGGGTCAGAAGCAACTCGTCATCTAAAGTTCCTGAATGTTGCCATTCTTATCCTTCATTTTCACAGGAACATGCTGGTCCTGAATTCCAATCAACTGGTCTTCAAAAGATTCCAACATGGCAAAAGTAGATTTACCCTCAAACAGCTGCCCCCAATCTACATTCCCAATTTCCTGGCAAATATTATCATAGTTAGCCTTCCCCCAATTTAGTACTTTCACCTCAGGAATACTATCCTTATTCATAAGTAACTTAAAACTTACAGAATAACGGTCCCTGTTCCTGAAAGGCTCCTCCACTGAAATTTCAATCACCTGACTGGGCTCATTCCCCAGTACCTGGTTTGCTGTCATTATGGGTATGTTCACCAAGCTGGAAAGTTGATTTGCAGGTATTTCGCCCCTGTCTAGAGTCATAGAGATGTACAGCACGGGAACAGACCCTTCAGTCCAACTCATCCATGCCGACCAGATATCCCAACCCAATCTAGTCCCACCTGCCAGCACTCGGCCCATATCCCTCCAAACCCTTTCTATTCATCTACGCATCCAAATGTCTTTTAAATGTTGCAATTGTACTAGCCTCCACCACTTCCTCTGGCAGCTCATTCCATACATGTAGCACACTGCGTGAAAAAGTTGCCCCTTAGGTCTCTTTTATATCCTTCCCCTCTCACCCTAAACCTATGCCCTCTAGTTCTGGATTCCCCAACCCCAGGGAAAATACTTTGCCTATTTATCCTATCCATGCCTTTCAATTTTGTAAACCTCTCGAAGGCCCCCCCTCAGCCTCCGAAGCTCCAGGGAAAACAGTCCTAGTCTGTTCAGCCTCTCCCTATAACTCAAATCCTCCAACCCTGGCAACATCCTTGTAAATCTTTTCTGAACCCTTTCAAGTTTCACAACATCTTTCCAATAGGAAGGAGACCAGAATTGCACGCAATATTCCAACAGTGGCCTAACCAATGTCCTGTATGGCTGCAACATGACCTCCCAACACTTGTATTCAATACTCTGACCAATAAAGGAAAGCATACCAAACGCCTTCTTCACTATTCTATCTACCTGCGACTCCACTTTCAAGGAACTATGAACCTGCACTCCAAGGTCTCTTTGGTCAGCAACACTCCCTCGGACCTTACCATTAAATGTACAAGTCCTGCTAAGATTTGCTTTCCCAAAAAGCAGCACCTCACATTTATCTGAATTAAACTCCATCTACCATCTAGATGACATCTTCAGTGCTTTGAAGCCTCCTGTGAAGCTCTGCTGGAAGTCGGGAATTTATTTGATTCCACTTCTGCTGCTTCCTGTTGCCAGTTCCAGTAGTTTGTTGTAGTGGCCAGTATATTCGGTTTATGTGTTTGTTAATGGAGTCCATGCTTACAGAAATTCTCTGTCTGTCCTCCATATACCTTGTCCTATGATCGTTGTGTTGTCCCAGTTGAATTTATGGTCTTTGTCACCTTAGTGTATGGCTACTAGGAACAACTGGTCATGGCGTTTAGTAGTTGGTTGGTGTTCGTGGATGTGGAGCGCTAGTTGTCTGCCTGTTTGTCCGAGATAGTGTTTTGTGCAGTCTCTGCATGGAACCTTGTAAATTATTTTTAGTCTTGGACATGGCGGGCATATGGTCTTTTGTTCTGGTGAATCGTTCTGGTGGGTACCAGGTCTAGTCTGGCCCCTTCCCAAGTTGGGCTATTTGTATATTGCTTCAAGGAGCCCTCCTGAACACACTTAAACTCCTCCCCATCAAAGCCCCTGGCACGAAGGGAGCCCCACTCTATATTGTGGAAGTTAAAAATCACCTGCTCCAACAACTCTGTTATTTTTACATTTTTCCATAATTTTTTCACATATCTGTTCCTCTAATATTCGCTGGCTGTTGGGAGGCCTTAGTACAATGCCAAAAAGTGATTGCACCCTTCCTGTTCCTGAGCCCTTTAAGGTTTCCTCCCTCAGTACAGCTGTGATATTCTTCCTAATCAGTAATGCAACTCCCCCATCTCTTTTATATCCCTATCATGAATCACCGAAATCCTGGAATGTTAAGCTTCCAGTCTTGTCCCTTTCTCACCAAGTCTTTGTAATAGCAACAAAATTGTAGTTATATGTATTTAGCCAAGCTCTGGGTTCATCTGCCTTGCCTATCATTCTCCTCACATTAAAACAAATATACTTCAGATCGCCAGTCACAATGTGCAGTATCTTCTCCCATAATGTTCGTCCTCTTAACCTTACTTGCTTTAGTCTCTGACGACTCCTCAGCCATTTCAATTGATGACCAACTGCTTTCGTTCCCACTGCTTTGCCACCACAACTTAAACCCTCCAGCAAAGCTTCCTGCCAGAATATTGGTGCCCCTCAGTTTAAGTGCAACCCATTCTGTATGTACCGATATTAAAAACATTTCCTTGGATTCTGGAGAAGTACAAGAGGCTCGGAAAGCTGCCAACGTGACACCCCCTGTTCAAAGGCAAGTAGCTTAACACAAATTAGCCTGACATCTATTGTTGGAAAAATGTTGGAATCAATTATTGAGGAAGTAATAGCAGAACATTTGGAAAATCATAATCTAATCAAGCAGAATCAGCATAGCTTTACAAAAGGGAAATTGTGTCTGAGATTATTAAAGTGTTTCAAGGAAATCTCAATCAGGGTCGATGGAGGGAAATCAGTAGATATGTTGCATTTGGACTTCGAGGAGGCATTCAACAAGATACCTCTCAAAAGGTTGTCATAAGATAAGAGCCAATATTGGGGGTAGTGTATTAAGAATTGGCTGAAGGGCAGGAAACTGTGAATGGAGATAGGGGATTCCTTTTCTAGGTTGGCAACTATACTCAGTTGGGTTCCACAGAGATCCCAGCTGTTTACAATACATATTAACTTGGAGTAAGGAGTTGAATGTACGACAGCCAAATTTGCAAACAATACTAAAGTAAGTGGAAATGCAAGTTGAGAGAGGGATTCAAACAGATTATAGAGACATTGATAAGTTAAGTGAGTGCATAAAAAGTTGTCAAAATGAGTATAACGTGGGAAAATATGAAGTTGCTCATTTTGGAAGGGAGAATAAAATAAGAGTATTACTTAAATGGAGAAAAATGACAGGGTAAATGCTGAGAGATGTTTCCCCTCAAGGGAGACAGCCAATAAATGCTCATCCAGCCAGCACCTCCATGTCCCACTAATGAATAAAAATGAAGGTGATTTTAATTTTTTCTCTAATTTAGGAAGCAAAATTGTTGTTGTTAAAATTTCAATTTATGACATATGCAATACAACAAAATCTGTATGATTTAATCTATATTAAGTTTAATGCTTGGCATATTTATTCCTCTGTGTTTCATTTTGCAAACTGCAGTAAAGGAATTACTAAAAACATTAATAAAGGTAAATGTCCAGTTCTTTCAAACTGGAAATGTAAAAAATTTACTGAACATACTTTAACTGCTATTGTTCTGGACCAGGCCAAACCCCATCAAAACATTTCAACAAGGTAGCCCAGACCTTAACTTCATTAGTTGCTTTAAGCTGGGGTAACATGGATATTCCAGGAGTGATGCAACTGGTCAAACCACTTAGTTTTAAACAAAACAGAATTTATTTACAAGATTATCAAATGAAACACAAACGAGAACAAAATACCAATTAATTTAACGAATCTGAAAACCCAGCAGATCATCCCAATTTAATGATTCTGTTCCAATACTTGCAACAATCCCCATAAATACCCCTTGGCACAAAAGGTAAAATCAAGCACAGGGTTTTACAGGAGAGAAGTCAGAGAGAGATCAGCATTGACCTGCATTTTTGGGTCCAGACTTTTTCAACTCGAACATGCTAAAGCCAAACAAAACCAGAGCAAAACTGACCTGGGAGCATGGCTACTCATCTTTAATTGTACAAGTGTTTTGTTTGAAACTTAAAAGCCTTTTGCCTGAGACAGTATTTATTAGCCATAATCAAATTGGCCCTGAAACCCTTCAACCCCAGACTTTTCAGAACCTATGTCTTTTACAACCTCTTTGGAAAAAAGCCAAGGACAACCTAGCCTTGTTGAAGGAGCAGCATCGTCCCACTATCTAGATGTATACCTACTTCTCTCTCTTTATCATAGCACTCAACTCTCAGAAAAGATTAGTTGCTGCATTAAACTTTGCAATGATTTACACTACAGTTTAAAAAGAAAATTGTATAGCAGTGGTTACTGACATGTTGAATCATAGAATCCCTACAGTTTGGAAGCAGGTCATTCAGTCCATCAAGTTCACACCAACCCTCCAAAACAGCATTCCATCCAGACCCAGGCTTCCTCCCCATCCCTGTGACCCTGCATTTCCCCATGGCTAACCTTCCTCACATGCAGATTCCAGGACATTATGGACAACTCAGCATGGCCAAGACACCTAACCTGCATATTTGTGGACTGTGGGAGGAAACCAAGCATCCAGAGGAAACTCATGCAGATTGGGAGAATGTGCAAACTCCACACATACATTTGCCCATGGGTAGAATTGAACCCAGGTCCTTGGTGCTGTGAGGCAGCAGAGCTGACCATTGGGTGACATGTGACTCAATCAGTTTTCATTGACTCATTATCTTCAGCAAATGCTGGCAACAGAAAAGGAGTTGAGGAATAAAATGCAACATACCACAATGTAGACAAATCAGGTCCGTCATACTTATGTCTATCTCAAGTTTAAAAACGAGTGGTAGTTTGAAATCAAATCTGTAGTGACTAGACTGATTTGTCAAATGGTAGTCCTGCATTTGAATGGACTTCGGGAGGTCAATGAAACGGGGAAAATAATCAAATAAGTTTGATCATTTTGTATGTGTATTAAGACAACACGATTAGCTTGACCTGCAGCTTTCCCCCTTTTTCACCTCTATTCTCAGAGGTAGACCGAGATATCTGATTTGATCTGGAATTAGGCACACGGGATAAAGCATCTGCAACTGCCTCAGGCAGCTTGCAACATTCAAACTGCATGATCATTCACAGGTGTGCTAATTGCATTGATTATTGTATGCAAGTCTTTAGTGATTGTGGTATTGGGCATGCATGGTTTCACTTAAAAACCATCAACTCTAAAGTGGAAGTACTATTGGCCGTTGATACCACGTAATCTATTCTGTGTCATAATATCACTGAAGCAAACAATACATGAATGTTGTCAGGTATTGCCTTGGAGACTCCGGTGAGATAGTCAAGAGGAGGAGAGACATCTGCCTTCCCTCCGGAGGCAAAATGTCCTCTATACATTTACTGTTACTGGTTGAAAAAAAATACAGATCGTGTGAATGTAAGAAGCATTACACCAGGGCACAGATTCAAGACTTTAGCCAATTTTATTCATTCCCAATGATATCAAGAAATGGCTAATAACAGATACAACATCCTACTTACACTGGACATACTTATTCCAGACCTAGACGGTGCAGGAGGGAGGGATTCCGGTATCTGGATAACTGGGGTTCTTTCTAGGGAAGGTGGGACCTCTATAAACAGGATGGTCTACACCTGAACCTGAGGGGCACCAGTATCCTTGGGGGGAGGTTTGCGAGTGCTCGGAGGGGTTTAAACCAACTCTGCAGGGGCATGGGAACCTAGACTGTAGCTTTCAGGTGCAGGACCTGGAGTGTAGGGAGGTTAGGAACATGGCATCAATCTCAAAGGAGGGTGCCTGTAAACAGGAAAGTGGCTTGAAGTGTGTATACTTCAATGCAAGAAGTATACGAAATAAGGTAGGTGAACTTGCAGCGTGGGTTGGTACCTGGGACTTCAATGTTGTGGCTATTACGGAGACATGGCTAGAACAGGGACAGGATTGCAGGTTCCAGGATTTAAATGTTGTAGTAGGGTGAGAGGTGGGGGTTAAAGAGGGGGAGGTGTGGCATTGCTTGTCAAAGATAGTATTACAGCGGTGGAAAGGACGATGGATGAAGACTCACCATCTGAGGTAG
>NC_057718.1:80492311-80498715 GCF_004010195.1 Chiloscyllium plagiosum
CGATACAGTCATCGATGTAGTGGAGGAAAAGGTGGGGGGTGGTGCCAGTGTAGCTGCGGAAGATGGACTGTTCCACATATCCTACGAAGAGGCAGGCATAGCTGGGGCCCATGCGGGTGCCCATGGCTACTCCTTTGGTTTGGAGGAAGTGGGAGAATTGGAAAGAGAAGTTGTTCAGGGTGAGGACCAGTTCAGTCAGTTGAAGGAGGGTGTCAGTGGAAGGGTACTGGTTGGTACGGCGGGAAAGGAAGAAGCGGAGGGCTTTAAGTCCTTCGTGATGGGGGATGGAGGTGTACACCTGACCTGCTGCGCTTTTCCAGCAACACATTTTCAGCTCTCCCTCTTTATGGGCATTTAAACGGGCATTGGATAGGCATATGGAGGATAGTGGGCTAGTGTAGGTTAGGTGGGCTTGGATCGGCGCAACATCAATGGCCAAAGGGCCTGTACTGCGCTGTATTTTTCTATGTTCTATGTTAGACACGAACATGAATGGGAGAGCTGTATTTCTCAGGTGAAGCAAGATGACTTCCTTTGACATTCAGGCAACTTTTTTAGAGATTGGCATCAAGGACAAAGCATCCTAATAAAACTGAAGTCAATAGCAATTGCAGGAAGCTCTCTATTGGAGTCATCACTAGCATAAAGGATGATGGTTGTTGAAACCAATTATCTCCCTTTCAGGGCATTGTTGCAAGAGTTCTTCAAGGCTGGGTCCGAAACCTAGCCCTTGTCAGTTATTTCATCTATTATAAAATCAGGAGGTGGGGATGTTTTTAGACTTCCAAAATGTGTTAATACAATGCCACACAACAGACATGCAAGGAACATTATAGGCCATGGAAGAAAAATGACAGTAGCCATGTGGATACACAACTGGTTGAGGGATTATGAATTGGTATATTTTGGGTTAGAAGAACCCCAGGATGTAAAGTTCTTCAGGGTCAGTATTGGGACTCTTGCATTTCATACAAGTTGTGGTCTAGATCATGGTATAGAGGGAATAATTTCAAATGTTATGGATGGCACACCCTTGAGAATTCAAAACTGTGATGAAGACAGTATAGAACTTCAAAAGTACATTAGTGGACTGAGCAGATAGATGGCAGATGGAATTCAAATGTGAAGTAGTGTGAGGTAATGCATTTTGGCACAAATAAAATAGAGAAATAGTACAAACTAAAGGGTACTACTCTAACGGGTGTGTAGGAGCCAAGAGACCTGGGTGTACATTTACATAAGTCATTAAAGGTAGCAGGTCAGACAGAGAGAGCTGTTAATACAACATACTGTATTCTCGGTTTCATTCATAGCAGTACAGAGCAGGAAGATCAAACATAGGTCACTGCTTAGACCTCAGCCAGAGTACTGTGTACAGTTCTGGACACCATACTGTTGAAAGGATTTGAATACTTTGGAGAGAGTGCAGAAGTGGTTTACAAGAATGGCTCCAAAACAGACATTTTAGTTCCAAGGAAAAGTGAGAGAAATTCTGACAGCCTTCTCCTCTTCAAGGATGACAAAGAGGAGATTTGATCAAAGATTTCAAAATCACGAGCAATCAAGACGAAACTGTTCCTGCACATGAAAGGATTAAGAACCAGAGAGCATTTTAAAGTGTTTTGCGAAAAAAAGCAAATTGAAGATTGTCACACAGCAAGTGGTTAAAGTCTGAAATGTACTGCATAAAGAGTGTGGTGGAAGCAAATTCAATTGTGGTATTCAAGACTGTACGGATGGTCATTTCTCGTTAAATAATGTTTTGGGGAAAAGGCAGGAGCTTGGTTCTAAGGTAAAAGCTCAAAGATTCGGTGCAGACATGGTTTGCCAAATGGCCTCCTTTCCACCATAACAATTCTGTGATTTTGTTTGCTGATGATTGCAATGTTCAATCCATTCATAAGTCTTCCTCAGACCATGAAGTAGTATGTTCCTGCATTTAACAAATCCTCAGCAACATTCAGTCTTAGGTTGATTGGCAGTTAGTAACATTTGCATTAGTAACAAGTGCCAAGCAATGACCATTTTCAACATGAGTCAGTCTAATCATCAGCCTTTGAAAACCAACATTACTACCACTGAATCACTATCCTGGGGTTACCACTGACCAGGCAGTGAACTGCACCAGCCCAAGAATACTAATATTCCAGGACAAATGCTGGAAATTCTGAGGTAAGTATCTCACTTCTTGCCTTGTAAAAATTTGTGCCCTATTTACATGGTGCAAATCTGGAGAATGATGCAAAGCTCCCAGCTTTCCTGCATGGGTGTAGCTCCAAAAACTCAAGAAGCTCAACACCATCAAGGACAAAATCTCACTGGGACCATTTGAGCACATTGCAGTAACATGAACATTATCACTTCAACAGCACCTTGCAATCTACACCTTCTCCCGCCTAGATGAATAAGGAAAGCAGGAGCACAGGAAAAACATAAGCAACACGTTCCCATGTAAACATCCTGACTTGAAACTATATCATCATTCCCACACTGTTGCGGAGTCAAAATCTGGGAACTGTCTCCTCACAGCACCATGATTGTATTTACACCACATGCACTACAGCAGTTCAAGGGAGCTCATCACTATTTTCCACCTGCAATCTCCACATGTGAAGGTCAGCAGTCTTCCACCACCCAAGTGGCAGCCACGAAGAAATCGTGCACTGGAACGGGCAAAAACACTTAGAAGTTGGATGCTAAGGGAATGCACAAAAGAAAATGTGTTTAATTCATTACAAGAAATGAATTCATATTTGCTTTCTTTTTAACAAAACTGAAAAGAAAGAGTGTTATGGTCAGTGAAGGAATGTGACACGGCTGGTGACTGAGACTCGGCTGGGATGGTATAAAGTTTGAAGTGAATGATAGAGCTCTGAAAGAAAGGAACCAAACGATATTCATGGCCGCTCTTTGACCTTCTTATTCCCAAATAACTCCTCTACTCTAATTGCCACTCCTTTACATTCCTCTCCACTCACATTCCCTCGCTCCTTCCTAACTGAAGGAAGTGAACTCTTCACCATGTCAGTTGTAGAACTGTCAAATCCTTAATTGTCCAGCCATTCGTTCTTCATGTCATTTTCACAGCTACCAATCTACTCAATCACACCCACACCTTCACCTCTGGTGCCCTTGTCATTATTAAACTAAGCACTATCATATTCATTTATATTACAATATTTTATTTTACAAACCCATGAATATACAAAAAAAGGTTCAAAGAATGGGCAACTCAATCCTTCGAGCCTGTTCTGCCATTCAATCAGATCATGGATGACCTGATTTTAAACCTCAACTCTACATTCAGATTTTACACAATACTCTTTCATCCTCTTGGTAGTCAAGAGTCTACCTACCTCTGGCTGAAGTGTATTTTTAAGCGTGTATATCCAATGTCTTTTGAGAGAGGGTATTCCAAAGACTTTCAACTCAAAAAAAAGTTACCTTATCTTTGTTTTGAATGAGCACCTCCTTATTTTTAAACTAAGACCCCTACTTCTAGATTTTCTCACAGCAGGAAACATCCATTTCACATCCACCAAGTCAAGGTGCGGCATAGTGGCTCCATGGTTAGTACTGCTGCCTCGCAGCCCGGTTCAATTGGTCTGTGTGGAGTTTGCAGATTCTCAGTGTCTGGTTTGGTCTGCATAGTTTCACGATGTGCAGGTTAGCTGGATTAGCCATGCTAAATTGTCGATAGTGCCCAAGGATATGCAAGCTAGGTGGATTAGTCATAAGAAATGTCGGGTCACTGGGATAGGCTAAGGGTGGGATGCTCTTCAGAGGGTCAGTATGGACTCACTGGACCAAATGGCCTGCTTCTACACTCTATTTTCTATGAAGTCCCATCGGGATTATAAATTTTTCAATTAAGTCATCTCAGCTTCTTCTAAACTCCAGAGAATACAGGATGTACAGAATCAACTATGTCCAGCTTTTCCTCATTCTAGATATTAGTCTAACAAGTATTCTCTAAACTGTCAATAGACTAACACCCTTCTGTAAGTGTGGTGATCAATTCTGTCTACTGTACTCCAGCTGAGTCTTACCAAGCCCTCTACCTGTATAACCAAAGCATAATCTCCCTACTTTTGCACTGATTCATGCATTAGGACACCCAAATCTCTGTGCATCTCAGAACTCTGCCATTTAGAGGTATGCTTCTTTTTCGCTCTATCAAAATGGACAATTTCACACTTTTCCACATTGTATTCTATTTGCCACATCTTTGCCCACTCACTTAACCGATCTACATTTCTTAGTAGCCTCCTGTGTCCTCTTCACAACTTACTTTCCTACCTATTTTTGTGTCATCAGGTCTAACTAACATACTGGTCCGGCTTCGTTAGAGCCAGCTCTCAAACTGAACAGAATCTCTGACAATCCTGTTTAATTTTTAAAATTTTATTACAAAATTACAAAACACTTTACAAAAAAGGAAAACTTAATATTTACAGCTGTATACAACAGCAATTTTACAAGGGAGAGGAGCAAAGCCAAGTCCCAAACCCTACCGTTCAACCAGTTTACAGGGAGATGAGGACAAATCTCAAATCCCAGTTCCACATATAAAAGACAGCAACAATGACATTTGTACATGAGACAATACAGTTACATAAAAAAACATGCACAGAATACAGAACCAGCAAGCCCCCATCCCTCCCACCTTCCGACCACTTTAAGGCGGCCCGCCCCTACCCACCTTCCAGTTCTCAGTCCACCCTGACACGCCTTTCGACCACCTCTAGGACAGCCCGCCCCGGTACCTGCCCAGGGTGACAGCGGTCAGGACGGCCTACACACCTTCCGGCTTCACTAACCACCCTCAGCACCTTTCGACCACCTCTGGGGCTGTCACCCCGCTACCTGCCCGGGGTGACAGCGCTGAGGACAGCTACCCGCCTTCTGGCTCTCGGTCTGCCCCTACGTATCATTGGGCTCTCACCCACACCGATGCGCCTCCGGCCAGTGAGCTACCTTGGTACACCTTCTGGCCACCTCTAGGACAGACCATCCCCTTCCCGCCTAACTGCGGTAGTGCTTTTTTTTTCCCCAGCACCCATGGTGTGTCTGTGTGTGCAGGTGTGAGACACAAGGTGTACGAATCTTTATTCAATTTCCACCACCGGGAAGATAGGAGAACACCCGAGTGGCCAGTGACAAGCAGTGCCCCACACAAAAGGGCAATGCTGTGTGATCAAACAGTGAAGGGGAGGGCAGGGAGTAAATCAAAATACAGTTGGAGGGGGAAATAATGCACTCCACTCCCTGCGATAACAATCCTGTTTAACGCTGTCAGTCAGGGCTCTCTAATTGGACCAGATGAACAGCTCTAATCAGGGAACTTATATTCTAGGAGGTCCACCTGGCTGACCTCATTACAATCATGACACATTCACTGGTTCTTCTTTATCACAGCATAAGTTAGTTCTTCAAAGAACTCCAATAAATTAATTAAACATGGTTTCCCTTTGCCAAAACCATTTTGGTTGTGCCTGAATTTATCCAAATGTCGTTTTATATTGTCTTTAATAATAGCTTCTAAAATTTTATTTCTTTCTGGGAAGTGAGTTTCACTGGCAAGGTCAGCGTTTATTGCCAATATCTAATTGTCCTTATAAAAGTAATGATCAGTGGCCAAATTTGGCATGTTAGAATATCTCACTCCATCACTTGCGTTTTATAAGCTGCCTGGCTGGATTCTTGCTTTGCATTGGTGAGTTCAGACTAAGATGGTTTATTGCTTGTTAAATGCCTTGTTGTCAATCCAATTTGCCTCATTAATATTCATCATTCTATGTTACCAAACTTGCCAAACAAGCTAATTGTTGAGAAAATTCAATGTGGAAATCAGAGCAGGTACTTGTTGAATTCAACTTACTTCTTGTGCTGAAGGATCTACATGTTTGACAACAGGCATCAATGTCTCAGGGCATGCAGGTTGGGCATGGGTCACGTGCACCCAAAGTCCTTGAACATGAGCATCCAATATGTGGGATATAAATGAATTAATGTTATTTCTGCAAGTATAAATTCTGATACAGAATAGGAATGAGAAAATACATATTCAGCAAAAAGAAAGGATATGTTAGCATGAGACGTGAATACAGAACAATGGTGGATATATGGGCAAACAGGAAAGCATCTGTTTCCCCCTACACGGAGACACAGGAACAAACCCTAATCAAAGAGGTCAAAGTGGCCTCTGGATGGAAATAGATGCTGATAGAAGAAAAGATATGCCTAATCAATAACCTACAGTAGACTGACGTCAAACACCCTTATGGGAGTCAGAGATAAGAGTTTGTCACGGACAAAACAGGATAAACAGAAGTTGTGGGATAAGTCTTAAGGAAATGAGTGACGTAAGAGAAGCAGGGAACAGACAATGGAATAAGGAAAAA